>NC_063244.1:527506-619440 GCF_020740725.1 Corvus hawaiiensis
TACAGACTCCGCCCCCGTGTGTATATTTGCATACATGGACCGCCCCTTGTGCCTTATTTGCATAGCGTCCATCTATTCGCGCTCCGGCACCGCTGATTTGCATACAGGCCCCACCTCCTCGCCCTTATTTGCATCCAGGGGAGCGGCCCCGCCTCCCCGCCTAATCTGCATACAGGCCCCGCCTCCTGCGCCTCGTTCTGAGCCGGGCCCCGCCGGGGCGGGTCCCGGTGTCCCCGCGTGTCCCCGCGACCCCCGGGCCTTCCCCGCGACCCCCGGGCCGCCCCCGCGCCCGTCCCCGCCGCACCTGGGGGCCTGGGCGGCGCCGTCGGCGCAGACGAACTGGACGAAGTCCTTGAGCGAGTCCTGCCCGTGGTGGTAGCGGATGGTGGGGTGGGCGAAGTAGGGGCTCGACTGGGGCAGGAGGGACCCCGACGGGAAGTGCAGCGCCGAGGCCGTGGCCCGCGGGCTGCCTGCAGGGACCCTCAGCGCCAGCGCCGGCGGCCACGGGACCCCGGCGGCCACGGGGACCCACCCCCGGGCCGGACCGACCCCCGCCCGCCCGCCTGCCCGCGCCCAGGGACATCCCCCCGCCCCCGGCCCGCCCCGCCCAGGGTCACCCAGCAGCCCCCCGGGGCCACCCCGAGCAGCGGGGACGGGGCGGGGGGAGGTCGGGGTGGAGGGCCCGGGGGAAGGGGGTCCGGGGGTGTGGGGTCTCACCGGGGCGGACGCCGGCCAGGACGGGCAGGGGGTGGTGGCCGAAGGCCATGCGGGGCGCGGCCCCGTGCCCCGACAGGGCGCTGCAGAAATCCAACTTCCCCGACTTCTTCAGCGCCGCCGGGCCTGGGGGGGCCAGGGGGTCGGGGGGGGCAGCCGGACCCCAGCACCCCCACACCCTCCCCCCCGTCCCCAGACTTCTCCCCCGTGTGCCCCCAGACCCCCCGGCACTGACCAGCCCTCCCCGGTGTCCCCCCCGCGCCCCCACGGCTTCCCCGTTACCCCCCGCGTCCCCCTCGCCGTGTCCCTCCCAACGTCCCCTCGTCCCCCGCCTGCGGCCACATCTGTCCCCAGGAGCCCCCTCCGTGTCCCCCCCTTGTCCCCCCGGTGCGCTCGTGCCCCCCCGAGCCCCCCCCGTGTCTCACCCACCGGTGTCAACGTCCCCCCCCCAGGGCCCCTGGCTGCTGCCGGGGGCTGGGGACCGCCCCGGCCCGGGGTAGAAGACGTCGTCCCCGGGACCCTCCAGGTCCCCCTCGTCCAGCGCCTTGGGGCGCTTCGGGCCGCTGTGGGGACAGGGGTGTCACCTCCGGGCCCGGGAGTGTCACCCCACGAGCTGAGCAGGGGAGCCCAGGGGTCCCAGCCCCCCCCCCCCCGATAGGACCCAGGTGTCCGGAGGGGGAAGAGGGGATCCCTTGGGGTTCCCAGGTGATTGTGGGGTGCAAAAGAGAGCCCCCAAATCCCAGGGGTTTGGGTGTTCCAGGGGTTGAGGAGCCCGTGGGGGGGAACACCCCAAAATGGGGGGGTTGGGTGGGTGGTTAAACCCCAAATAGTGGGCGTAGGCAGGGTCTTGGGGGGGCAAGGGGGAACCCCCAGACCCCAAGGCTTGGGGTGTCCTGGGGAGGAGAATGCCCTGAAATGGGGGAGCCTGGATGGGGAAGCACCCCCAAATAGGGGCCCTGGAGGTCGCAGGGGGGTTGGGGGTCCCGGTACCTGGCAGTGGGGGGCCCCAGGGGCCGGCGGCCGAGGGCGACAGGGCTGATGTTGTAGTAGCCCCCCGGGCTCTCCAGGTCGGCCAGCGAGAAGTTGGGGCCCGACGCCGTGGCCACTGGGGCTGGGGGGACAGGGGGGACACGTGGGGGACCCACGCAGGGCCACCCCCCCCTTCCCCAGCCACCCCCGTGTCCCCCACCTCCCCGCAGCCTGTGTCCCCTCCGCTTCCCATCCCCCCCGTGCCACCCCCGTGTCCCCCCGGTGTCCCCCCCAGCCGGGACCCCCGTCCCGTGTCCCCACTTACTCTGGGACACCCTCACCAGCTCCGTCACGTTCCAGACACCCGACGTCACGAAGCAGTCCTGGAAGGTCAGGTGCCCTGGGGACAGGGGGACACGGGCGTGACTCGGGGGGGCATGGGGGTCACCGAGGACACGGGGGGGGGGACGTGGGGACAAAGTGCGAGGAGCGGAACTGGGGACACAGGAGTGACACGGGGGGGACGCAGAAGGCACAGGGGACACTGAGGGGACACTGAGGGGACACTGGGGACACCGCGGGGGGGCACTGACCGTTGGGCAGTGGTTTGATGTCCGCGTCTCCCTGCGGGTTTGAGCTGTCCGATTGTCCGGAATCTGGGGGTGGTTGGAGGGGGGGTGCGAAGAGACGGGGTCAGACCCGGACACGGGGATGTCCCCTGTCCCCTCCCCCGCTCCGCCATCGTGTCCCCCCCGACCCCGGGGACCCCGCGATGCCCCGGGGGAGGGAGGGGCAGCCCCGCCGCCGCTGCCGCCGCTGAAGGGCCCCTTGTTCCCGCGGGGTCGTTCGAGGTGGAGCGCCCGCCGGGACCTCGCCAGCGCCCGCAGCCCCACCGGGGGGGCCCCACCGGCCGCTCCCCCCCACCCCGGGCCCAGGCACGACCCAGGTGTGGGGGTGTCTCACCCCCCCCGCACCCCCGAGGGGACCCGGGTGGCCGCGCACCCCTCGGCCAGGTGATGGGGGGGGGGGGCACAGCCGGCGCTGGGGGGCGGGGGGGGGGGTCGGAGCTGGCAGGGGGCCGGGCCGGGGGGGGCCGGGGGCCGCCGTGGGGCCGGGCCGGGGGCCAGGAATGCGCTGGCCCCCCGCCAACGGGCAGCGCCAACAAAGCGCCCATTGTCTGTGCAGAGTGGGGGGGGCACCCGGACGCCTGGGTTGCCCCCCCCCCCCCACCCCGGTCCTGCCCGCCTGGGTCCCCCCCGGCATCCCCCCATCTGCCCCCCACACCTGGGAACCCCCCCCGGGACCCCCCTCCCATGCGAATGGGTGTCCCACCCCCCTGGGCCCCCCCAGCCCGGACGCCTCCGCCCCCCCCCCCCCCAGTGCCCCCGCGGGGGTCGGGGGGCTCTGTTTGTGTGTCCCCCCCCCCCCCCCCAACAGCAGGAGGGGACTGAGGCGTCCGAGAGGGGGAGGGGCAAGGGGACAGCCCCCCCCGTGCCCGTCCCGGTGGTGACCCCGCCGTGTCACCCGCGCGGGGGGGGTCAGGGGTCAGTGGGGCACGTGCGGGGGTCGCGACCTCGGCTGGGGGGTGGGGGGGGGCTTGTGGGGTGCGCGTGGGCGGGCGCGTGCCGGACCCCCCCCCATCACCCACCCCCACGCCGAGTCCTCCCTCAGCCCCCAGACCCCTCCAGACCCACTGGGGAGGGGGTCCCTGCACCCCATCCCACCTCACCCCCCCTGCCCCAGCGAACCCCCCCCCATGTCCCCCCAGCCCGCGGGGGGGGGGGCAGGTGCTGCTGGGCAGCTGCGCCCCGACCCCCCCGCGGGGTGACCCCCCCCGCACCTGCGTCCCCCACACCGAGGGAGGGGGAACAGCACCTGGGCAGCCCCGCAGCCCACCTGGAGCCCCCCGCCCCCCCAAAGACCCCCACGGCTGCACCCCGACCCCCCCAGACCCTCCTGCAGCCCCCACCTTGCCCTGTCCTCATGTCGTCCCCCCCCCCCCGCGTGTCCCCCCAAGGCTGTACAGCCCCCCCAGAGTGAGTCCGGACCCCCCCAGTGGGGAAGGGGACCCCGATGTCCCCACGCGTCCCCCCAGGGCACGTGGGGGGTGCGAGGGGCAGCTCGGGGGGGGCCAGGCCGGGGGGTCCCGGCAGCTGGGGGGGCTGTGGCGGTGGCTGGGGGAGGGGGGGGGGGGTGTGACACACCTTGGCACGGGGGTCCTGGCGCCCGGGCGGGGGGGTCCCCACAGCGCGAGGGTCCCGGCGCGGGGCCGTGGTGCCGCAGAGCGTTTCGGGTGCCAACAAGCGCCGCCATCTTACGCGCAAGGGGGGGTTGGCACCGAGCCCCCCCCGGCCCGCGGCAGCCAAAGGGCCCCCGGCGTGGGGAGGGGGCGGGGGGCGCGGGGGGGGCCGCCGGGGGGGGGGGGCCGGGGCTGCTCGCGGGGCCTCGTGCCGCGCACGGGGGCACGGTGCCAACCGGGGCCATTTTGGCGGCGCCGGGTGGGAGCCGCGTTTGGGGGATTTGAGCCCCGGCAGCTGGGCCGGGGGGGGAGCTGGGGGGGGTGCGGGGGGGGCTGGGGGGCACAGGGCCCCCCCGTGGGTTTGCTGGGTCTGGCGTGCAGGCGTGGAGGGGGGATTTGGGGAGGGGGGGTAGGACAGACACCCCCAAAGCGCCTCCTTCGCCCTCGGTACATGGGAAGGACCGAGGCAGCCGGGAGCGGCGGAGCGACCCCAAAACCGCTCGTTCCAGCCCCAAAATTCACCCTCAGCGCAGCAGGAGTGACGGGGGGGAGCAAGCGGCTGGGCTGGGGTCCCCCTGATCCACACACACGTGTGCCCCCCACCTCGGCTGCGCCCCGCACACGCGCGCGACCCCCCCCAGCCCCGCGTGCGGCCCCGGGACCCCCCCGGCACGAGGGGTGCGGGCGCTTTGCACGCCCACGGCACAGATCGGTGCCCGCGGCGCGGATCCCCGGTGCCCGGCCCGGCTCCGCGCCCATCCCGGTGCCAATCCCGGCGCCATCCCGGCCCCGCTCCCCGTGCCCATCCTGGCACGCGGGCTTGGCACGCGGCGCCGGGCGCGTGGCGCGTGCGTTGGCACTCGGCGCGGCTTTGTGCGAGCGAGGCCGGCCGGGGACGGCCCAGGTGGGGCCGGGGGTCCTGGGGGGGGGGCTCAGGGTGGCCGTGTAGACCCCCCCCAGTGAGGCACCAGGGTGGGCACCATCCCCAAAGCCGGGACTGAGGGGGCTCGGCGCCGTGTCCATCCCTGCAGCGGCCGCACTCACCTGGGCGCGTGGACGAAATACGCCAGGTACAGGTCGAGCTCCTTGATGGTGACGCCGATGTGGTGGGGCTGGACGCAGAGGCCGGGGCTGGCGCACTGGGGTGCCTTGGCCAGGCGCTCGCCGTCGGTGCTCTCCAGCGGGACGCCCTTGAAGAGGATGACCATCACCAGGTCCAGGCGCCACACCTTGTCGGCCTGGCGCAGGCAGTCGATGCGGCGGATCTTGCCCTTCTGGTCGGGGTTGGAGAGGACGCAGCACGGCGCCTTCTTGCCGGTGACGGACAGCACGAAGTCCTCGCGGCACTCGGGCCGGATGTCCTTGCGCAGTTTGGCCAGGAGGCGCGAGGCCCATTTCTGCTTGACCTCCGGCTTCTCGCCCAGCAGCTCGTCCTTGACGGCGCGTTCCTCCTCCTTGGACATCCGCTTCTCGTGCTTCTTGAAGTACTT
The DNA here is from genome assembly GCF_020740725.1 of Corvus hawaiiensis. NCBI lineage: Eukaryota > Metazoa > Chordata > Aves > Passeriformes > Corvidae > Corvus > Corvus hawaiiensis. Next base: position 532,919 of record NC_063244.1, read on the forward strand.
GCGCTTGCGGGCCTGGAGGTTGAACCAGGTGTAGGAGAAGGCCCGGACGTGGGGCAGCAGCGCCTCGATGAAGGGGTGGAACTCATCCTGCACGGGAGGGCACAGGCGCGGGCTGGGGCGGCGGCCGTGGGGCGACCGCGGAGCCCCGGCAGGGACGGACCCACGCGGGGACCACCGCCGTTCCCATCCCCGTCCTCATCCTCTGGGGAGCGGCGATGTGGGATCTGGGGGACCCCGGGAGCCCCGTGGGGGACCCCGGGAGTCCCGGCCCTGCGGGGATGCGCCGGGTTCCCGGTGCCCGAGCGGCTCCCGGCCCTGCGGGGCTCCCGTGTGGCCGGAGCGGGGACGGCTGAGCCTGTCCCTGTGCCCGTCCCTGTCCCCGGTGTCATCACGGCACTGTCCCCAGTAGTGGCACAGCTCCGTGTCCGGTGCCACCACCACAGTCTCATCCCCGGTGTCACCGCAGCCCCGTTCCCGGTGCTGCTGCAACCGCGTCCCCAGTACTGCCACAGCCCTATCCCCGGTGTCACCACAGCCCCGACCCTGCTGCCGGCGCAGCCCCATCCCTGGTGTCACCGCAGTCTCGTCCACAGTGCCAGCACAGCCCCGTCCCCCGTGTCACCACAACCCCATGCCCGGTACCAGCACAGCCTCATCCCCGGTGTCACCACAACCCCGTCTCCGGGACTACCACAGCCCGGTCCCCCGTGTCACCAGAGCCCCGTCCCTCCCCGCTCGTCCCCACCCGCCTCCCGCTGACACTCCCGCTGCCGTCGGGGCTCGGCCGCCCCGGTCCCCATCCCCAGCGCCGTTCCCTGCTGCCAACCCCATCCCCGCTGCCACCGATCTCCGTCCCCAGCAGTCCCCGGTGCCACCTCCGTCTCCTGTCTCGACCGCCAGCGCCTCCGCTCCCCATCACTTCTCCCCTCTCCCCGGCCCCATCCCGGCCGCTGTCGCAGTCCCCGGTGCCACCAGTGCCTGCCCCCGGTACCCGGCCCGGCCCCGCCGCTCCCAGCCCGGCCCGTCCCGTCCCGTCCGTACCATCGCGGCGGCTCATCCCGGCCGTAGGCAGCTGCCAGTCGGGCCCCGGCGGGGCAGAACCGGGGGCAACAGATGGGGACGGGGGGCGCAAACGGCGTGGAGGGGAAGGGGTTAACGGGGACTACCGGGAAAGGGGAGGGGGCGGGCCCGGGGGTGCGGACCCTGCAGGGGGAACGCTCAGGTACCGGGGATCCCGGTTACCGGGGGATGGAGGAGCGGGGATCCCGGCTGGCGGGACAGCGCAGCTGCCGAGGGATCCCGGTTACCGGGCGATGGGGGATCCCGGTGCGGGGGGGACCCTACCGGGGGGGGGGGGGGGGGTAGGGGCGGGACCCCGCTGCGGGGGCGGCTGTCGGGGGTCCCTGCCGGTGTGTGTGTGTGTGTGTGTGTGCGGGCAGGGGGTCCCGGTTTCGGGGGGGGGGGTGTCGCTATCGGGGGGTCCCGGAGCCGCCGCCGCCGCGGGCGCGGAGCGCGCGGAGCCGCCGCGGCCCCTTTTTGGCACCGGGATCGGCGCGGCCGCAGCCAATGGGAGCGCAGCGCGCGGGGGGAGCGGCCTCGCCATTGGCCAGCGAGGAGCGGGGCGTGGCCCGGGGGGCGTGGTTTGGCGAGAAGGGGGCGTGGCCCGAGGTGGGGGGGGGGGGCCGAGTGTGCCCCGCGTGTGCCCCGCGCGCGCCCCCGCGTGTGCAACGCGCGTGCAACGGGGGGACCCCGGGGGGGGGGGAGGGGAGGCGGGCAGGGGAAGTGGCTGAGCCCACCGGGGGGCTTCGCCAAAACCTCGCGATTTCACCCCAAAAACCCCACGCGCTGGATGGAGGAAGCGCGGGGGTGGGGGGGGGGGGGGTTCCTGTTGCGGCCCCTCGTGCAAAAACCCTCGTGCAAAAGGGTCGAGCGAGGACGGCTCTGGGTGGTGGTGGTGGGGGGGTTCCCAAGGGTCCCGCTCTCCCCTCCCGCAGCCCCGCCGCCCCCGTCACCGGCGCGGGAAGGCCCCGGATTTGGCCGCTCGCCCCAGCCCCGTGGCGGCCCCAGCACGGAATGGCCCAAACCCGACGTTTCTGCCCCCAAAATCCCGGACGCGGCACTCGGAGCCAACGCTTTTTCCCCCTTCCCAACCCCCCCGGTAATTAAATCCCTCTGTGCAAAGGAAAGAAACCAAAATTTGGGCGTTTCGGCAGCGGGGCTGGGCAGCGGCTCTCGCCCAGCCCCAAACCTCGCGGTTTTCAACCCAAAGCCGCAGCGGGGAGGTTTTCCTGGGGGGGGCTGAGGACGGTGGTTGGGCCCCCCTGCCCCAGGATCCCTCCCTGCTGGCCCTACAGGACCCCAGCGGCCAGGCCCAGCAGCATCCGCTTGGCACAGGGTGGCCTTTGGGACACCTGAGACCCCTCCCGGACACCTGAGTGCCCACCCAGGGAGGGCATCGCGGGAGCCAGGCTGGCTCAGGTGGACGGCGGTCAGCGGCCTCGATACCTCAGTCCCCACCAAAACCCTGGCACAGACAAAGAGCCACCGGCTCCGGCGACACCGCCCGGACACTCGGTCTCCTCCCCAACGCCTGGGACCCCTCCCGGACGCCTGAGACCCCTCCCCACCCCTGGCCGGAGCAGCAAGGGCAGCCACGGAAGGACCTGGAGGCTCAGGCCCAGGGCCGTGCGCGGCCAGCGCGGTCGGTGCCCGGGCCGGGGTCCCGGGGCGGGCGCGGGGGTCGGTGCCGAGGCGGGGTCCGGCGGCAGTGCCGCGATGCCGCGGAGCTGCCATTGGCTGCGCCGGCCCCGCATTGAGCCGCAGTCTCGGGCGAAGCCACGTCGCCGCGTCCGCAGCTGCGAGCGCCCGGCAAAGCGCCAGCGCGGCGGCAGGGGGGGCGGCGCCGGATCGGGAGGGAAAAGCCCAGAAAAAACAGAAAAGAGGGAAAAAAAGACAAAAAAAAAAAAAAAGAAGAAGAAAAAAAAAAAGAAGAAAAAAAAAAAAAACCACAACCAAACCAACCAACCCCCCCCTCGCCCCCCCCCCCCCCCCCGCCCCGGCAGCGCCCGCCCTCCCGCGCCGCTGCCAGCTCCCCCCCGGCCCTCGGCTTCGCCGCGAGAGAAAACAGCCCGAAACAGCCGGAATTGCCGCCAAAAATCCCCCCGGCGGCCCCTGACGCCGCTGCCAAGACCCTCCCGTGTGTGGGGAGGGGGGGAGGAGGGCAGCCGAGGGGGGTGGGAGCGACTGAGGGGTGTCCTGGACCCCCGTGCGGGGAGGGAGGGGGGCCCACGAGGGACCCCGGTGTCCGGGGGGGACCTTGGCGTCCAGGTGGCCTCGGAGAGAACATGCCGGATGGTTCTGGCAGGGGACCAGGCAGCTGAGAAGGGGAGACCCGGGCGTTTGGGGGGCACCCTGGCATTGGCAGGGGACTCTGGCATCGGAGGGGGTTCGTGGCATTCAGAGGGGGGGCCCTGGCATTCGCGGGGGGGGGCCCGGGCTGCGCAGAGGAAGCGCCCGCCCGGCCCTGCCCGCAGCCACGTGGAGCATCCAGGCGTCCGGGCGGCTCGAGGGGAACCCGGGCATCCGCCCCCCCCCCCCGCTTCCCCACGCTCCGAACCGGGACCCCGACATCCGGGCCGTGCCGGGGGGGGGGGGGGGTCCCGGGCGGCTCCGCGGGGGGAGCGGCGGCGGCTGCAGGCGGTGCCGCAGCACGCGGGGCCGATCGATGCGGTTTGGCACCGCTGGACCGCGGCGTCCGGGCGTTCCCCCGCCCCCCCCCCGGCCCCGCTCCCTCCCCAGCGCGGACCCCGCGGCCCGGCCCCCCCCCGTGGCCTCGTGCCAGCCCGGGCCGGGGGGGCCCCGCGGTGCTGCGGCGTCCAAGAAAGCTTTTTGTGGCCCATCAATAATTCAGGGCCCCCCCGGCCCGGCCAAGGGCTCCTCCATTATTGATGCCGCCGGCGACCGTGGGGGACACGGGGGAAACACGGGGGGAACACGGGGGGACACGGGGGGACACGGGGGGGGGGGGGGGGGGGCTCAGCCGAGCACGGGGGTGCGGCAGCGCCGGGCGTGCGCTCACGCAAAGCCACCCGCGCGTGTGCAGGGGTCACACGCGTCCCCCCCGGCGTGCCCCCCACGCGTGTCACCCGCCACGAGGGGGGGGGGGGTGGTGCCTCCCCCTGCCCCGATTGCATCAGCCGCGGCGCGGGGGGCACCGGGCCCTGGCGAGCGGCTCGGACGCGCCACACGCGTGTGTCACACCTGGGGCGGCCGCGCACACGGCGGGGCTGCCACGTGTGCACGGCGAAACGTGTGCCACGCGTGGGCTGCCAGCCCGGGGACACGCGTGTGCCGCCTCTGTCCTCGTCACACCTGTGCCCCGGCCCTCGCGTGTCGCGCCCATCACACGCGCGTGTCACACCCGGGCCCTTTCGTGCGTGCGTGTCACGCCCGTGCCCTGTCACACGTGTGTCACACCTGGGCCCTTTCGCAGACGCGCGTGTCACACCTGTGCCACTCCTGCACCGCAGCCGAGGGACAGTGACCCGCTTGGCTGTCACCCCCGGCGGCCACCGGGGCAGCGGCAGAGGGCCGGGAGTGTCCCTGCCCCGCGGGTCACCCAGGTGGTGACAGCAGCGGTGATGCTGGGGGGGTGCCCGTGACCGGCGTCCCCCGGGGGGGGCTCTGTGCGGCGGGGAGGGGGCACGGGAGGACCCCGAGGGACGTGGAGGGGACCCTCGGGGACGTGGGAGGGATGCCGAGGGACGCAGAGGGACCCTGAGGGGAACACGGGAGGACCCTGAGAGACACGGAGGGGACATGAGGGGGACACGGAGAGGATGCGGGGGGATCGTGGCCCAGCGAGCAGCCGTGGCACCGCCAGCCAGAGCCTGGGGCTTCCCCGTGGAGGCCACATCCGCTGCCAGGGACACCAAGGGACAGCAGGGGACAGCAGGGGACACCAGCCCATGCCCGGTTGTCCCAAGGCCGTGACACCTCCCACTCCGGGCGCTCCCGGGTGCAACCCAGCGCCCAAAATCCACCGGTGGCACCGGCCCAAAACCGCCCCGAAACGGCTGCGGGAGGGAAAAGGGCGGCACGAGGGGAGCACACGCGTGTGCCAGGCACGAGGCCGGGGGTTCGGGGCACACGCGTGTGCGCTGGCACGGGCTGGCGGGTGCGGGCAGGGGCACACGCGTGTGCGCTGGCGTGTCGCTGGCGCGTGCACACGCGTGTGCGGGGCGGGGCGCCGAAGCTGCGAGAAGCGCCGCTGGGCCGCCGGCCCAGACGCAACCGGCCGCCAAAACCGCCCCGAAAAGCGGGAGAAAAGGGCAACGCTGGGAAGGGAAGGGGGGTGGGGGCCGGGCCGCCCCGCAAACCGCGCTGGGGGGGGACACCCGGGGGCAGCCCGGGACAGCGCGGGGTGGGCAGGGACCCCTCTAGGGTGCCGGAGCCCCCGAGTTGTGCCCTCCCCGGTGTCGCTCCTCCCCGCGCGCCCCCCACCAGAAAGCGGAGTCACGGCCCCTCCACCCCGACCCCACGGCCCGCCGCGACCCCCCCCACGGCCCCCCCAGAACGAGCGTCCCCCACCCTTGGTGGCCCTCGCGGGGTTTCGCCCTCGTCCAGCCCCCGAGGTCGCCCCCCCGGGGCCTCCCGGCCGCGCTCGGACGAACCCCGGCGCCACAGCCCCGCTCCGGGGCCGGGGTCCCGCCCGTCCCGGCGGTGCCGGGGACGCGAAACCCCCCGTGGCACCGGCGGCCCCGTCCCGGGGGTCCCGCACGGAACCCCGGCGGCAACGGGGCTCCGCGGCGTCTCCGGCCCGAGCGTCCCGCGGCTCAGATCCGCTCCGCACCGAGGCAGAACCGGGAGCCCCCGCTCCGAGGAGCCGAGCGGGGCCGCTCCGGGACGGCAGCCCGGGACCAGCCCGATCCCGGTCTCCGCAGCCGCCGCTGCCCCGGGAGGCACCGGCGACCACGAAGGGGTCGCACCCCCGCCCGTTACACCCCGTTTTTGGGGGGGCAGCAGCGAATCGCGGCCCGCAGCAAAGGGCGCCTGTTCTTCCCCCCCCCCCCCCCCCCCCCCCCCCCCGCCCCTCCGGGCCCCCCTACCCCCGCCGTTACCGGACGCCTCCCGGTCCCGGCCCCCCCGGCCCGGCCGTACCTGGGTGAGGCAGTACGGGGAGTACATGGCGGCGGTGTCAGCCGCGGCGGGGCATGGCGGGGGGCTCCGGGGGTCCGGGGGGTGCCGGGGGGTCCCGGGGGTCCCGGTGCCGGCGGCGCGCGGGGAAAGTTTTGCCCGAAGTTGGCGCCCGCCGCACTTTTGCCGCGGGAAGCGCGCGCCGGCCACGCCCACCGGAGAGGCCACGCCCACCATGGGACACGCCCCGATAGCCGAGGACACGCCCAGTGCGGGATTGGCACCGCCCATTGTCCCAGAGGCCACGCCCAGGACGGGATGGAGCGTGGGGGACACGCGGGGACACGGGGGGACACGGGGAGGACACAGGGGGACACGGGGGGACACGGCGGGACTCACAGGAGGACATGGGGGACACGGGGGGACACGGGGAGGACACGGGGGAACAGGGGGGGACACGGGGGGACACGGCGAGGACACGGGGGGACACGGGGAGGGACACGGGGGGACACGGGGAGACACGGGGGGGACACGCAGGGACACGGGGGGACTCACAGGAGGACATGGGGGGACACGGGGGGACACGGGGAGGACACGGGGAGGGATACGGGGAGACACGCAGGGACACGGGGGGACTCACAGGAGGGCGTGGGGGACACGGGGGATGGGGACACGTGGGGAGACACGGGGACACGGGGAACGGGGGGGACACGAGGGACATATGGGGGGACATGGGGTGGCCGCCGCCCCCTCTGCGCCCCCTCCCAGCATCGCTGTGATCCCACAGGGCCGCGGGAGCCGCTGTGGGTCCCCACGGGTGACAGCGACAGCGGCGGTGGCAGCGCTGGAGGTGGCACAGGGCAGTGGCCGCCGTGGTGGCCACGGCCTGACGATGGCAGCGCCGGTGACAGTGGCAGTGCCAAGACAATGACAGGTCCGGTGCCAGCGCCAGCGACTGTGTCGTGACAGTGACAGAGTCAATGACAGCCACGGGGACAGCGCCGTGGGGTGGGGACAGTGCCAGTGCCACGGTGGTGCGGGTGACACTGGCGGTGACACGGTGATGGCAGTGCCACGGTGATGGCAGTGGTGGTGACAGTGCCACGGCGGTGCGGGTGACACCGGCGGTGACAGTGACAGGGCGATGGCAGCGACAGTGCCACGGCGGTGCGGGTGACACTGGCACTGACACGGCGATGGCAGTGACAGTGACAGTGGCGATGGCAGCGGCGGTGACGGCGGAGCCTCATCTGTCATTCCGGCTGCGGCCGCGTCCCTCCGCCATCTGTCACCACCCGGTGCCAGCGCTGGCACCGCCGCCGCCGCCACTGTCACCCCTTCGCTGCCGGAGCCTCCGCCGCCCCCGGCGCCGCGGGGTGGCCCGAGGGGACGCGGTTTGGGCCACCGGGGGACCCCGCGAGCGTGTCCCAGCCCCCCCCCCCCCCCCCCCGCGCCCCCCGTGTCCCCCGTGGGTGGCACGGCTGTGTCCCTCGCCGCGCTGGGCTGGTGCCACGGCGGGGGGGTGGCACTGTCACCCTGCGGGGGACACGGGGGACACGGGCGGACCAAGCCCCCGCCCCGCCCGGTACGGGGAGGGGACAGCGGGGACAAGGTGGGCAGAGGGGACCCGAGTCCTCGCGCGTGTCGCCGGCGTGCGTGTGTCGCGCAGGGCCCGCCGAGCCCCCCGTGTCCCCCCCGTGTCCCCACCAGCTGCTCGGGGACCCCCCGCGCCAGATGTGCCGCTGTCACCGGCTGCGGCTGCAGATGGAGCCGAGCGCGGGGCGGCGGGGGGGGGGACACGGCGGTGCCCACGGGGGTCGCGACGCACGCCACGACATGCGGAGCCGCGCCTCGACATGTCGCGACACGCTTTTGGCACCTTGCGATGGGCAGCGACACTGCAGGGGGTCACCTGCCAGCCCCGGGGACGAGCGGGAGGGGACAGAGGTGGCCCGGGGGGGGGACCCTGGGCTAAACCCGGCTGTGGGGCGATGCCCCCCCCGCGGGGAAATTCGTGGCTGCGGGCAGCGGGACCGGACAAACGCGGGAACTGCAGAATCCCGCAAATCAGGCGAAACTGCCCCAAAAGGGGGCCCCTCCCACTGGCCGGGTTTAGGGGCCCCGGTTTCACCGGCGGAGGGGGAAATCTGGACCCCCGAGTCCCGCGGCTGGCGGGGGGGAGCCTGGGGGCTGCGGGGGGGGCCCCAGCCCATTGGACCACCCCCCCGGGGAGGCCCAGGGAAGCTTTTGGGGCGATTTCGGGGGGTTTTGGCTCAGCTTCGCGGCAGATTTTCGGCGGCTGCCGAGGCCTGGAAGCCATTAGGGCTCCCCCCCCCTCCGCGGCCCCCGGCAGCTCCCGCCAGAGCGGGCGGGGGGGGGCCCCGGCGTTCCGGGGGCCGCGGCCCCCCCGAGGGGCCCCGCGAGGAGCGGCCCCGCCGCCCGGCAGCCCCCTCCGCGTTTATCCCGTTCGCCCCCCGCGCCCCCTCCCCCGGGAGAGGATCCGGGCAGCGGGGGGGGGGGATCCCGGTGATGGGGGGGGCGCGGGGGACGGGCGGCGGGCACGGAGGGGTTAACGGCGCCCGGCGCTTGGCAGCGGCCCCGGGCTTGGCGGCGGCTGAAAAGGTTTGGGGGGGTTTGGGGGGGGTTTAGAGGGGTCCGCCCCCAGCCCAGCCCCCCCCCACGGGGAGGAGCCGAGGGGTCGCTGGCAATGTGCCCCCCCCCGGCCCCCCCAGTGCGTTTTTGGGGGTCGCTTCTGCCCCACGGAGGAGCCACATTCTCCCACGGGTGTCCCCCAAATCCTCCGGGGACCCCCGGGCTGAGCCAGCGCCGCTCGCGGGCCCCCCCCCGGTGTCCCCCGGTTCCCCCGGGACGCTGCTCCGAGGGACCCCCCGAGTCTACCCGGGCTCCCCCAAACTCCTCCGGGATGAGCCGGGGCCGCTTTCGGCCCGAAAGGCCCCGGGACCCCCCGGTCCCCCCTGACGCCCCCCGGGTCCCCCCGCGCCGGGGCGTCCCCGCCGTGGCCCCGCCCCCAACCCCGTGACCACGCCCACGTCACCGCCCATCACCGTGGCCACGCCCCCTTTAAGCCCCGCCCCCACTCAGACCCCGCCCCTTCGGCCGCTCCCGTGACGTCACTTCAGGCGCGCGCCCAAGATGGCGGCGCCCTTGCGGCGGGCGCTGCTGGCGCTGGGCCCGGCCCGCTCCCGGCTCCCGCCGCCGGCGCGGCCCTACCGGGCAGCTCCGCTGCGCCGCCGCCCAGGCCCGGCCCCGGGAGACCCCGAGGACCTGCGTGCAGCCGCGCGGCGCTTCGGGCGGCTCGGGGAGGCGTCGGGGGTGGCGGTGTGGCGGCTCTGGCCGAGCCCGGAGCAGCTGCGGGAGGCGGAGGCGGAGGAGCGCGAGTGGGACCCGCCGCTCCGCGATGTGGAGGCCGTGCTGGATCAGCGGGAGCGGGAGGAGGCGCGGCGGAGGAAGGAGAGGTGCGGCTGGGAGCAGCACTGGGGGGGGGGGGGCCGTTGAGTCTGGCGAGGACCGACTGGGGTTACCGGGAGAACCGGGGGGGCGGCGGTGGCTTCACGTGCGGATGTCCCCAATTGTCCCCCCCCGCCGGCTATGTCCCCAGGGAGGAGCTGGTGTCGCGCAGCCTGGCGGCGATGCCAGCCCGGGTGGCCGCGTGGCGCCGGGACCGGGAGGCGGCTCGGGAGCGGGCGCGGGCGGACGCGGCGCGGCGGCAGCGGCTGCTGGCCGAGGCGGGGCTGGGGGGGCTCCCGCGGCCCGGGACCCCCGCCCGAGCCTCGGCCCGAGCCCAGGAGCTGCTGGAGGACCTGGAGCGGCAGCAGCGGCGGGAGGAGAAGCGGCGGCGGCGGCAGGAGCGGGAGGAGGCGGCTCGGAGCGCCTTGGCGGAGGCGGAGGTGGCTGCGGCCGCACGGCCGCTCCCCGGGGCGCCCCCGGAGAGCAACGAGAGCCCCCCCAAAAGCATCGGGGCGACCTCCTGACCCCCGCTTTGTCCGGAGATCACTGGAGCTGTCCTCCGAGCTCCCCCAAAACTGCTGCAGCCCCCCAGAATCACCGGAACCTCCTCCTGAGCCTCCTCTCGAGGAAATGAGAATCCCCGACACCCCCAGAATGGGTTTAAAACTCTGCATTTAATCTCTTTGCCGCCAGTTTTGGTTGTTCCGCGGCGCCGCCCCCCCCACCCTCCCTTCCCCGGGGCCTGACAGGGAGGTGGGGTCGGTTTTTTGGGGAGGGGGGGGCCAGGAGAAAGCGGGTGCTGAGACCCCCCCTCCCTCCCCCAGAGCAGGGGGAGGCTCCCCCTGCTCCCGGGATGGGGAGGGGCAGGGCTGGGGGGGGGGTCCCCATCCCCCCCGAGGCTCCGGGGACGGGGGGGGGGGAGGGCCCGGATTGCATCCCTACCCCCCCACAAGAGCGTGGGGACTCCCCTGGAGGCAGAAGGAGCCCCCCCCCAGGGTGGGGGGGAGGGCCGGGGGTCCCTCAGTCGTCGTCGAAGTTCTGGCTGAGCAGGAAATTGGCCGCCAGGTTCTCGTTCTTCTCGCAGGCGAAGTAGGCCTGGATCACCAGGCTCTCGGGAAAGCCCAGCGCCTTCAGCTGCGTGCGGGGGGTTAAAGCGGGGCCGTGGAACCCTGGGTCCCATAGCGGCACCTCCTGACCCTGGTAACCCTGACCCCATTAACCCTGGGCCCCATAGCAGCACCTCCTGACCCCATAACCCTGACCCCATAGCCCTATGCCCACATAGCAGCACCTCCTGACAACATTAACCCTGACCCCGTAACTCTGTGCCCCATAGCGGCACCTCCTGACCCCGGTAACCCTGACCCCATTAACCCTGACCTTGTAACCCTGTACCCCCATAGCAGCACCTCCTGACTCCGGTAACCCTGACCCCATAACCCTGGGCCCCATAGCGGCACCTCCTGACCCCGGTAACCCTGACCCCATAACCCTGACCTCATAACCCTGCACCCCCATAGCAGCACCTCCTGACTCCGGTAACCCTGACCCCATAACCCTGTACCCCCATAGCAGTACCTCCTGACCCCGGTAACCCTGACCCCATAACCCTGACCCCATAACCCTGCACCCCCATAGCAGCACCTCCTGACCCCGGTAACCCTGACCCCATAACCCTGACCCCATTAACCCTGCACCCCCATAGCAGCACCTCCTGACCCCCGTAACCCTGACCCCATTAACCCTGCACCCCCATAGCGGCACCTCCTGACCCCAGTAACCCTGACCCCATTAACCCTGCACCCCCATAGTGGCAGCTCCTGACCCCATTAACCCCAGGCCCCACTGATGGCACCTCCTGACCCCCTTATTCTGAGCCCTAAAAGCCGTATTTCCTATTTCCCATTCCCTGTTCCCTCAAAACATCATTTCCCATCGCTGCTAACCCTGCACCCTAATAACGCCCCCCACCCAGCCCTGTTAGCCGTGGCCCCATTATTCCACGCCCTAAAACCCTTATTTCCCATTACTCTGAGCCCTACAAACATCATTTCCCACCAGAATTAGCTCTGAACCCCAATACCAGCCCCCCACCCGCGCTTGCTCCGGGCCCTGCTGCTCACCCTGCCCGCCCACGTTAATTTTGGGTGCAAAAAGCTGCATTTTCCCCTCAGGGTGGCTCAGAACCCTGCTGAAAGCCCGTCCCGCCCCGCTCACCCTCTCTATGGCTTCTTTCTCCTGCGGGGTCACCTGGATGTAGTTCATCTGGGGGGACTCGTCCCCGATGGCTCCCACCTCCCCCTCCAGCTCGCCCAGCTCGCCCAGCGGCTCGTTCAGCATCTGGATGAACTGCTCCTGGTGCTGGCTGATTTGCTGGGCAGGGGGGGAAGCGGGGGGAAATCAGCCCGGGCGGGGGTCCCGGGTGGGTTCAGGGGGTGTTGGGGTGGGCTCGGGGGGTGTCAGGGTGGGGTCAAGGGGGTCCCGGGTGGGCTCAGGGGGTGTCGGGGTGGGCTCAGGGGGTGTCACAGGGTGCCAGGGTTGGCTCAGGGGTTCCCAGGTGGGCTCGGGGGGTCCCAGGTGGGCTCGGGGGGTGTCACAGGGTGTCAGAGTGGGGTGAAGGGGTCCCAAGTGGGCTCGGGGGGTGTCGGGGTTGGCTCAGGGGGTCCCAGGTGGGCTCGGGGGGTGTCAGGGTTGGCTCGGGGGGTGTCAGGGTGGGGTCAAGGGGTCCCAAGTGGGCTCAGGGGGTCCCAGGTGGGCTCAAGGGGGTACCTGGAGCAGCTGGGGGTTCTCCTGGCCCAGCTGCTGCAGCAGCGCCGGGAGCAGCGCGGGGTTCTGCTGGATCACCTGCCGCATGTTCTGGAACTGCGGCTGCTCCCGCAGGAATTCCAGCGGGTTCTCACCTGGGGGAGGGGCGTGGCCGAACCGTGAGGCCATGCCCACAAATGGGTGTGGTTAAGCCACACCCATCACCCCCCCAAGCCATAGCTTGGACCTGCTCCACCCTCACAGGCCACACCCACAAATGGGCGTGGCTTACCCCAGGCCACGCCCCCAACAATGATCAAGGCGGTTCCAGAGTGTTCGGCCCCACCCACAAAGGGGCGGAGCCTCGCAGGGTGTGGCCGTTGTGCCCCACCCCACCACGCCCACTGACCTTCGGGCGGCGGCTGCTCCGGGGGACGAGACTCCTGCACGGGCGGGCGTTCGGGGCTGCCGGGGATGCCCTGGGGGGGGGCCAGGGGGGTCAGGGGCACCCCCAGGACCCTCCCCCAGAACCCTCTCCAAACTCCTCCATCCCAAATCCCCCCTTAAACCCACCCCAGGACCCTCCCAGAGCCCCCAGCCCAGACCCTTCTGCCCCCTGAAGACCCCCAGGACCCTCCCAGAGCCCCCAGCCCGGACCCTTCTGCCCCCTGAGGACCCCCAGGACCCTCCCAGAGCCCCCAGCCCAGACCCCTCTTCCCCCTGAGGACCCCCAGGACCCCCCCTCCCATTAAGCAGATACCTGATACTGCAAGGGGGATTAATGCAGTTGGGGCTCCCCGCTGACCGCCCACCCCAAACACCCCCAGAACCCCCCTGAGCCCCGCCCCAGGACCCTCCTTGCCCCCTGAGCCCCCCCCTCACCGTCAGCAGGTACTCCACGGCGCGGTGGGGGTTGTTGTAGCTGGCCCTCAGCGCGGCCACCACGCGCTCCCGCTCGTAGCCCATGGACACGATCTCGGACAGCATCGTCTCGTACTCCGAGCCCGTCACTGCGGGACCCCTCCCCGTCAGCTGCGAGGGACCCCCAGCATCCCCCGGCCCCGAGACACCCCCCTCCCCCAACCCTGAAACCGCCTCCCCCTCCCATTTACAGTCGCTATGTCCCCGTGTCCGTGCTGGGATGGCACCCCCAGGACCCCCCTCAGCTCCAGGGATCCATTTCCAGTCACTGCCAGGGCTGGGAAGGGACCCCCAGGACCCCCCCCAGCTCCAGGGATCCATTTCCAATCACTGCCAGGGCTGGGAAGGGACCCCCAAAGACCACCCAGCCCCAAGACCCTCCTTTTCCCCCACTTCAGCAAGTAGGAGACCCCAAACACCCCCCCTTTTGCCCCACAGTGAGTCCCCCAAACCTCAACCCCATCTCCACCCCTGGGAACCCCCAAGCCCCCTCCCAAGACCCCCCCAGGGACGCACCGAGGGTGGAGGCGGCGTCGGCCGAGCGCCCGGAGCTGCCCGGGGGGGGAACGGAGCTGCGGATCCACGGGAGAGACAATCCAAGGGGAGCCCCAGCAACCCCAAAAGCCCCTGTGACCCCCCCAGGACTCCCTGTGACCCCCCCAGGACCTCCTGCGACCCCCCCAGGACCCCCTGTGACCCCCCCAAACTCCCTGTGACCCCGTCCCAGAACTCTCTGGTCCCCCCTGAAATCTGAAGCAAAGACCCCCTCCCCATGTTTTCCCCCACCCCCTAATTCAAGCCCAGACCCCCCCATTCCCCCCCCCCTAAAAAACTGCCCTGCTCCCCAAAATCAGATGAAATGACCCCCCCACCCCTCAATCCCCCCCAACCCCCTCCTGTGCCCCCCAAATGGGGTGAGACCACCCCCCAAACAGCTCCCTGACCCCCCCCTTACCCAGCCGCGGGCTCGGCCAGGGCGAGGGCGGGGGGGTCCTGGGCCGGGGGCTCCTCGCTGGGGGCGGCCGGAGGGGGAGGGGCAGCGTCGGCAGCCGGGGGGGGCCCCGGGGGGGCTGCGGGGGGCTCCGAGGGGGCTCCGGCCTCGGGGGCCGCCGAGCCCAGCGCCGACTTGGCCTGGGGAGGGGGCGGCAGAGGGGGTTGGGGATCCTCTGGGACCCCCACCCCCACTCTGGGGGAGCCCCAAAACCACTCGAGACCCCCAATTTCCCCCCCCCCCCCCAGTGCCGTGGGACTCTCCAAGGACCCCCAAACACCCTCCCAAAGACCCCTCAGAGCCACCCCGAAATTCTTGAGACCCTCGAAATCACCCCCAGACCCTTCCCAGCCTCCCCCACACCCACCCTAAATCCACCCCCAGTCCCTCAAAGCCTCCAGCTCTCCCTGGGGACCCCAAAATCCCTCCCAAGCACCCTTCGAGGTTCCCCCAAATGATCCCAAAACCATTCAGATCCTCAGGAGACCCCCCCCAAACTCTTCTGGAGACCCCTGGGGGCTCCCTCGAGACCTCTGGAGAACCCCAAAATCCCTGTCCGGGGGTTTCACCTTGGTCACCATGACCACCACGAAGTTCTTCTCGTCGATCCGGTACTCCCGGATCGGGACGTCGTCGCTCAGGATCTTCCCGGCGTAGATGAGCTTCTGGCCCGCCACGGGAAAGGCATCGCTGCCCTTCTCGGCCTCAATCTTCTCCTTCAGTGCCCGCACCTGCGGCCAGGATGGGCTCAGGCCACCCCAAAACCCCCCCCGCGACCCCAGGGGCTCCCCCCGAAGTAGGGGAGTTCAGCTGGAGCGAGGGGAGGGACAAACCCCAAATGCTGCTGAAGGATTTTCCTAAATAACCCCCCCAAGTCATCCCCCAGACCCTCGCAGGGGCCTGAGCTGCTGCCAAAGGTGGGAGGGGTCCGGGGGGATCTCACAGGGAACAATAATGGGGATTCCCCCCCCCTCAATGACGCCCCTCGGTTTTGCCCCCTCACAGAAGCACCCGGAGCTCCCCTGAGAGAGTCCCCCCCCAAAATGAGGGGGGGGGGCATGCGGAGCCCCCCGAGTGACGCCACTCGCTTCCCCCCACCTATGGGGGACACGAAAACCTCTTTGGTTTACCTGAAAAAACAGCGGAAAGCCCCCAAAAAAAGGGGGGCTGAGCCCCGGTGACATCTACGGCTTCATTCCCCCCCCCCCCCCCAAACCGGGCCCGGGGGCACACGGAGCCCCCTCAGGTGACGCCCCTCGGTTGCCCTCCCCTCAAACTGGGGGTCAGGGGGACACGGCGACCCCGCCCCCTCCTCACCCAGCTCCATCCCGGCCCTGGGGAGCCCCGCGAGGGTCCAGACCCCCCCTCCCTTAGGCAGGCGCGGGGTGAGGGGGTGGGGGGGGCGAGGTCCAGGCCCATCCTCAGCCCGGCCCCGCCCGCGCCCCCCGCGGGGTCTCCGCCGCGGCCTCACCGTCTCGTGCGGCTCCATGCGGATCTTGAAGGTTTGCTGCTGCAGCGTCTTCAGCGTCACGGTCACCGCCATGGCGGGACGGGGACGGGGCGGCGGCGGCTCCTCCCGGCGGCCCCACAACATGCAACTCACGCCGCCGCCATCTTAGGCGGCCCCGCCGCTTCCGCCGCGGCGCCGGAAGTGCGTCACGGCGCCCGCGCGCGCCTCGCTCCTGCCTCCCCTCCCGCAGCGCCGCTCTCGTCACGTGACACAGGAACGGCGCGCGCGGGGGGGGAG
Organism: Corvus hawaiiensis; assembly: GCF_020740725.1. Taxonomy (NCBI): domain Eukaryota; kingdom Metazoa; phylum Chordata; class Aves; order Passeriformes; family Corvidae; genus Corvus; species Corvus hawaiiensis. The sequence continues at coordinate 548,926 of NC_063244.1, forward strand.
GGCGCTCCCTCGTCACGTGACGCTGGAAAAAAGGGAGAGGATACGGCGGCTCGCTGGGGTCACGTGACGCGGGAAACCCGCGCGCGGGCCGGCCGCGGTCACGTGACACGCGGCGACGGCACAAAATGGCGGCGGGCGCAACATGGCGCGGGCGAGGGACAAGGAATAAAGAGGAGAAAGGAGCGGCGGCGGCGCCGGGACAATCGTTAATTTAATAGAAACCGGATCGCGACACCCCCGTACAGTCCCGTGCGACACCGCCGGTGCTCCCCCACCCCCCCAACACACACACACCGCACCCTCCCCACCCCCGGCGCTGGTCCTGAGTCCTCGCCCCGCGGGGCGCCCGGTGCCGGTTCGGTCCCGGCCGTGCCGGTTCGGTGCCGGCGCGGTCGCGGCTCCCATAGAAAAGAGTCCAGGTCTCACAGAGACAGAACGGTCCCGCCGCGGGGCCCTCAGAGCTCGTCCCGCGGGGCCGCCTCCGCCTCCTCGGGCTCGGCCTCGGGCTCCTCCTCATCCTCCTCCTCCTCGTCCCCATCGCCCTCATCGTCCCCTTCCTCTTCTTTCTGCTGCTTCTCCTCCTCCTCCTGCTTCTTCCGCTGCTCCTCGTCCTGCTGCTCCTTCATCTTCCTCTCTGCATCCTGCAGGGGGGGGTGGGGAGGTCACCGGAGCGGTCACCAGCGGTCACCGGGGGTCTCACCGGGGGGGTCTCGTCCCCTCCCTTACCTTGGTGGCCCCCCAGGTCTCGTTGCCGATCTCCTCCGCTAGCTTCTCATCATCCGTGATCAGGAAATTGTCAAAGATGGTGCCTGACTTCACCTGTGGGGGGGAGGGAGAGGTTATGGGGGTCCTGCAGGTCCCAGGGATCCCCCCCCGAGACCCTCCCCCCTCACCTGCCAGAGGTCGAGGCCGATGACCCCGAAGCTGTCGTAGGAGTAGAGCAGGGGGTCCGGGCTGTACTCGGGGTTGTCGATCTCAGGGTGCACCCACTTGCCCTTGTAGTCGGGGTTGTCGATCTGCTGCGGCCTCCACTCGCCCTGGGGGGGCACAAAAGGGGGTTCAGAGGGGGCACAGCCCCTTCCCCTGTGCCCCCCCTGCAGCCCCCAGGCCTCACCTTGTACTCGGGGTTCTGGATCACGGGCGGCTCCCACTCCCCGTCCATCTCCTCATCCCAATCCTCTGGTTTCTTGGCGTCGGGGTCTGGGATGTGCTCGGGTTTGTCCCAGTCCTGCAAGGAGGGAGGAGGTCAGGAAGGGCCACGGGGCTCCAGGACCCCCCCAGGTTGGTGCCACAGACCCCTCTGAATCCCCCAAATTCCCCAATTCTTGCCTGGTCACTTTCAGAGTCCCCCATTCTCTCCAGAGCTGCCCCCAAATCCTGACAGGAGCTTTTTCCAAGCCCCCCGTGAAGCTTCCCAAGACCCCAAACTTACTCCCAAAGCCTTCCCACAGCTCCCCAAAGCCCCCTCAGCCCCCCAAATCCCATCAGGGTGCTACCACAATCCACCCTGACCCCCAAAGACCCCCTCCCCACCTCAGGCTTGGTGTCCTCAGGGTCATCGATCTTGGCCCGCTCATCCCAGTCGTCGGGTTTCTTGGCCTCGGGGTCTTTGATCTTTTTTGGGGGGAGGAAATCCCAATCCTCCTCCAGGCTCCCCGACTCCACGCGGGCGTTGTCGATCTTCACCTCGTACGTGTTGTCCGGCCGCACCACCAGCGTGTACAGGTGGCTGAACTCGTCATCCTGGGGGCACAGGGGGGGCTCAGCAGGGCTGGAGACCCCCACCCAAGGGGACACAGTAGGACTCCCAAACCCCCCACACACCCACCTTGCAGCGAATGTCTTTATTGATCAACACGTTCTTCCCTTTGTAGTTAAAGATCACGTGGACCTTCTTGGTGCCGGGGCCGCAGATGTCGGGGCCTGGAGGGGCACGTGAGGGGGGTCAGGGATGGGGTTGAGACCACCCTGAGGGGGCTGGGGAGGAGGGGGGGGGACACCCACCAAACATGATGTTGTACTCGGAGTCGCCGTGCATGTCCTCCTGGCTCAGGCTGGCCGGGAAGAGCTTCACGTAGCCGCCGCCACAGTCGATGTTCTGCTCGTGCTTCACCGTGAACTGCACCACCAGCGTCTTGTCGCGGTTGCTGAAGGGCTCGAAGCGGGAGGACAGGGCGTAGAACCGGGCGTCCTGGCTCGTCTGGATCCCTGCAGGATGTGGGGCGTGGTGAGGAGGGGGCAAACCCCCCCCTGGGGCTCCTCCTCACCTGCCACGACCCCTCTGCCCCGACTCACCTTTGTCCTTCTCGGCGTCGCCGTAGAACTTCCCGGCAGTGAGGACGAAGCGGCCGTAGTCGGGTTTGTGCTTGGATTCCACCCACCGGCGGGTCCAGGCGTCTGTGGGAGGGGAGTGTCAGCACCCCCGACCCTTCCAGACCCCCAAACTCCTCCTGCCCCCCAAGAGCTCAGGGCTTGGGTGGGGGACTGAAGGATTTGGGCTTCCAGGGGAAAACCAAGTCCCCCAGGAACCTTCTCCATGCAGGTGCTGTGCCCCTCACCGTCCTTTTCCTGCTCCTTCCCCTCTTGTTCACCTGCTCTGCTCGAGGGCTGATCCTGAGCCCCACTTCCCTGTCCCTCCAGTGACCCCCACCCTTCCTGGCCCAGGGCACCCTCATCCTCCCTGTCCCGACTCCCACTCACTCCTCACACCTGAGGAGTGGCTCCTGCGTCCTCCTTCTCCTCACAGAGTACAGAGGGTCTCCCCCATTCTCCGCCCTCACAGAACACAGGAGGATCCCCTCCTTCTTCCCTCAGAGATCACAGGAGGATCCCTCCCCATCCTCCCCTCACAGAACAGAGGGGATTCCCCCCATTCTTCCTTTAAAGAACACAAGAGGAGCAGTCCATTCTCCCCTCACAGAACACAGCGGGGTCCCTCAATTCTCTCCCCTCAGAGAACACAGGGAAGTCCCCCTTTGTCCCCTCAGAGATCACAGGGGGGCCCTCCCCTTCTCTCCCCTCACAGATCACACAACGATCTCCCCATTCTGCCGTCAGAAAAGACAAGCTGATCCCTCCATTCTCTCCCCTCACAAAACACAGGAGGGTTCTCCCATCCTCCTCCCTCCCCTCAGACTCCCCCCAGCCTCCTCAGGCACCGCCCCCCCCCAACCCCTTAACCTCAGGAGCCCCCCCCAAGGCCCCGCCCTCAGGGACCCCCGCCCCGGCCCCTCCCTCACCTCCATCCCCGAACTCCTCGCGGAAGAACTGGGTGGGGCCGGCGGCCGCCAGGAGAGCTCCGAACAGGACGGGGGCGAGGACGCTGAGAGGGCTCATGGCTGGGGGTGGGGGGGGTCAGGGCACGCTCGCTCCGTCCGTCCCGGCCCGGCGCCGCCCGGCACTGCGGAGGGGGGGGGAGGTGCCACCGCCTTTTATCCTCCCGCCGCCCCTAGCCCCGCCTCCGCCGCCCTGCCATTGGCCCGAGCCCGCGCGCGGCCCGCTGCCATTGGCCGCCCGCCCGCCGGCCGGCGGCGACGGCGCCCCCGAACGTTGGCGTCCCAGATGGCTGCTTCCCATTGGCTGAGCGCGGAGGCCAATGAGGAGCGACCACGCGTTCGGAGGGAGACGCCCCCCCCGCCCCCCGCCTCGCTCCCGGGGTCACGTGGGGCGCGCGCTCTTAAAGGGCCAGGCCTGGGGGTGGAGGGAGGGGGGGAGGAAATTGAATGGGGAATTGGGGATATGGGGAGAGGACAACGGCCACGCGGCGTAGGGGATTCTCCTGCTCGCCTGTGCCTTCGTATGGCGCCGTGACGCGGTGATGATGTCATTGATTAAGTGATGTCACAGCAGGTGGGAACACGAGGGAGGTAAACCCCGGCCGGGGGCTGCTCTAATGAACCTCTGGACCGGATCGGCCCTCTGGGGTCCCTGGTGCGGCCGCTTCGCACCTCATGACGTCATAGTGCAGCTTCGTGACGTCACGGCGCCCCCCCGCAGCCGCCTGTGCCACCCGCCACACTCAATATGGCGCCGAGCACGCTCAGCGCGGCGCTTGCGCCACACTCAAGATGGGGCAGGAGCCCAGCGGCACTTCCGGCAGGCCCGGGATCACTTCCGGCGGGGCCGGGCTCTCTTCCGGCCATGGCGCCGAGCGTGGCGGAGCGGCTCCTGGAGCGGCTGGACCGGGCCGGGGGCTCCGGGGGGCTCTGCAGCATCGAGGCCGCCGCCGCGCTCGGCGTCGACCACCAGACGCTCGTGGGCGCCGTCAAAAGCCTCCAGGCTCTGGGCGAGGTGCGGGCGCCGCGGCCGGGGCGCGGGGGAGCCCCCGGGCGCCGCTGGCGGTGCTGATCCCGGTGCCGGTGCAGGTGATCGAGGCGGAGGCGCGGGCGGCCACGCGATGGGAGCTGAGCCCCGAGGGCGAGGAGGTGCTGCGGGACGGCAGCCCCGAGGTGCGGCTGTTCCGGAGCCTCCCCGAGGAGGGGCTGCCCCAGGCAGAGGCCATGGTGGGTAACGGCGGCACCGGAGCGGGGCACCGGCGGCCGGCACCGCGTCGCTCACGGTCGCTGTGTCTCCGCAGAAGCTGCCCGGGGGCTCCTTGGGCTTCAGCAAGGCCATGGCCAACAAGTGGGTGCGCCTGGATAAGGGAGCGCCCGGCGGTCCCCGCGTGCTCCCCGTCGTGAGTGGCCCGGGGCGACGGGCGGGGGTCCCCGGGAAGCGGGGGTGTCCTAAAGGGGGATGCGTGGGGGTCACTGAGAACTGGGAATGTCCCGAGGAGAGGGGTCTGGGGATCTCCGGTTACTGGGAATGTCCCGGGGGGAATGGACGGGGGGCCCTGGAAGCCAGGAGCATCCTGGGGGTGGATGGGTGGGGGTCTGCAGGGATCAGGATTGTCCTTGGCGGGGATGGGTGGGGGTCTGCAGGGATGAAGATTGTCCTTGGCGGGGATGGTTGGGGTCTCCAGGGATGAGGATTGTCCTTGGCGGGGATGGGTGGGGGTCTGCAGGGATCAGGATTGTCCTTGGCGGGGATGGTTGGGGTCTCCAGGGATGAGGATTGTCCTTGGCGGGGATGGGTGGGGGTCTGCAGGGGTCAGGATTGTCCTTGGCGGGGATGGGTGGGGTCTCCAGGGATGAGGATTGTCCTTGGCGGGGATGGGTGGGGGTCTGCAGGGATGAGGATTGTCCTTGGCGGGGATGGGTGGGGGTCTGCAGGGATCAGGATTGTCCTGGGGGTGGATGGGTGGGGGTCTGCAGGGATCAGGATTGTCCTTGGCGGGGATGGTTGGGGTCTCCAGGGATGAGGATTGTCCTTGGCGGGGATGGGTGGGGGTCTGCAGGGATCAGGATTGTCCTTGGCGGGGATGGGGATCCGCTGGAGCCGGCGGGGGGAATTGTCGAGGGTCCCCCTTGGGCTGTGCCCAGCCCGGGGGTCTCCCCCCGTGCCCCCCCAGGTGCCCTCGGTGCAGGACACGGTGCAGGAGCACCTGGGGCAGGTGAGGGCAGGGGAGGCCCAGGCCCTGCCCGAGCGGGAGCGCGCCGAGCTCAAGAGGAGGAAGCTGCTCCTGGAAGTGTGAGTGGGGCAGAACAAAGGAACTGATACTTGTTGCTTCTGAATTGCCTAATTCCGTTCGTTAATTAGCGCTCTCTTCTCGTTTGGTTGTTGATTTGTCAGTTTTTGGTTTAGGCTGCTCCACGTTCTGTAGTGCTTTTGTTATCTTTTGGTCAGACTGGAAATACCCGACTCCCCAGGTTTCATTCTTCTTGGCATCTTCTGCTTCTCCCATCCTTGCAGGGCCATAAATTTAAGGCCCCGGCTGCCCTGTTTTCAAACCCTTTTGGTTTTGTTTATTGAGGTTTTTTGGCGTTAATCTTAGCAAAATTAACCCCTCAGTGATTTAATTCGACCGTTAAAGACTCTGCGCCATGCTTGTGTCAGTGAAATGTTAAATAAAAAACACTAAGCTGATAATTAATGAAATTGGTGTTAATTAAAGTAATTAACGAAGCATCAGCCAGGGGCTTTGGGTCTCTCCCAACGCCCTCGCTGCCCCCCCAGGACCCTCAAGTCGTACTGGATCCGCAAAGGCAGCGCCTTCAGCACAGCCGTGGCGCGGCCGGAGACGGAGCTGACCCCGGAGATGATCGCTACGTACGTCCCCCCCCAGACCCCCCCAGGACCCTCCCACGGCCTCGGCACAACTGTGCCCTGAGCCCTGACCCCTCCTGCAGGGGCTCCTGGCGCCAGCTGCCCTTCAAACCCTACAACTTCTCCTCGCTGGGGCTGCCCCCGGCCTGCGGCCACCTGCACCCCCTGCTCAAGGTGCGCTCGGAGCTGCGCCAGATCTTCCTGGAGATGGGGTGAGTGGGGGGAAGGCTCGGGGAGGGGGGGGGTGGGCAGACCTCTCCCCCCTTTGCTGAGGCAGCGGTGGCCCCCCAGGTTCACGGAGATGCCCACGGATAACTTCGTGGAGAGCTCCTTCTGGAACTTCGACGCGCTGTTCCAGCCGCAGCAGCACCCGGCGCGCGACCAGCACGACACCTTCTTCCTGCTGGGTGGGTGCCGGGGGGCACGGGAACCTGCTGACCCCCCCCCAGGGACCCCTCTGAACCCTCCCACAGCCCCCCAGAACCCCTGCTGCCCACCCCTCTCATCCTGAAATCCCTCTGACCCCACCACAAGCCCCACTGCCCCCCAAAACCCCTCTGAGCCCCCACAAACACCCCCCCAAAGCTCTCCAGACCCCCCCGTCACATTTTTGCCCCTCCCCAGACCCCGCTGAAGCCCCCCAGTTGCCCTCCGGCTACACCTCCAAGGTGAAGAAGGTGCACTCGCAGGGAGGCTACGGCTCGCAGGGGTGAGACCCCGACCCCGGGGGCGATTCAGGGGGGTCCCAAGTGTGCCCCCCACCCCTCTGAACTCCCTCCCTGCCCCCCCACCCCCCCCCAGGTACAGGTACGAATGGAAGGTGGAGGAAGCGCGGAAGAACCTGCTGAGGACCCACACCACGTCAGCCAGTGCCCGCGCCCTGTTCCGGCTGGCACGGCAGGTCTGGGGGGCGTGGAAGGGTCTGGGGGCTTTATGGGGGGTCTGAGGGGTTTGGGGACCTTGGCAGGGTCTGGGGATGCACAGGTGAGGAGGGAACAGAGGGGTTTTTGGGGGGATTAGTGGGTTTGGGGTGTCAGTGGGATTTGGGGTGGTCAGAGCAGTTTAGGAGGTTGGGGGCGGGCTCAGGAAGGCCACAGCAATTTGGGGGGGATCAGAGCAGTTCTTGGGCATTCCTGGGGTCTCACCTGCCCCCCATCAATGCGTTCCCCCCTCAGGAGAAGTTCAGCCCCGTGAAATATTTCTCCATCGACCGCGTGTTCCGCAACGAGAGCCTGGACGCGACGCACTTGGCCGAGTTCCACCAGGTCGAGGGCGTCGTGGCCGACCGGGGGCTCACCCTGGGCCACCTCATGGGCATCCTCCGGCAGTTCTTCACCAAGCTGGGTATGGGGAGGGCGCCGGGGGGGCACCCTGAACCCCTCTGACCCCGCCCTGTGCCCCCCTGACCTCCTGTGTGCCCCCAGGAATCTCCCAGCTGCGCTTCAAACCCGCCTACAACCCCTACACGGAGCCCAGCATGGAGGTGTTCAGCTACCACGAGGGTGAGGGGGGGTCCTGGGGATCCCCGTTTAGAGCAGGGAGGTCTTGGGGGGGGCTCCCCTTGGAGCTGGGGGTCTGGGGGTCAGCCTGATCTTGAGCTCCCCTGGAATGGGGGGGAGCACTTTGGGAGGGGGTCTCTGGGGTGCCCCATCTCATCCTCATTCCCTGTCCTCGCCCCCCAGGGCTGAAGAAATGGGTGGAGGTGGGAAACTCGGGGGTCTTCCGCCCTGAGCTGCTGCTGCCCATGGGGCTCCCCGAGAACGTCTCCGTCATCGCCTGGGGGCTCTCGCTGGAGCGGTGAGTGGGGGTCACCCTGGCCTGGGGGGGGGGTCCCAGTGTGAGCCCGTCCCATCTCCCCCACCCCCTGACCCCCCCATCCCATCTCCCCCAGACCCACCATGATCAAATACGGCATCAACAACATCCGGGAGCTCGTGGGGCACCGCGTCAACCTGCAGATGGTCTACGACAGCCCCCTGTGCCGCCTGGACGTCTGACCCCACCGGGGTCCCCTCCTTTCGGGGAGGGGGTCCCGTCCCCGGGGGTCCGCACCCCAATAAAGCTCCGTGTCCTGCGGTGCCCGTGTGTGTGTGCTGGGGAAGGGAACGCGCGTGGAGCGGTGCTCGGGGAGGGTTTATTGTCACCTCGTGGCCTCGGACGGTGCTGGGGAAGCCGAGACCTGCCCGGGACCCCCGCTCGGGACCCCCGAGACCCACCCGGCACCCCCGAGACCAGCCCGGGACCCCCGAGACCTTCCCGGGACCCCCGAGAGCTGCCCAGGACCCCTGAGACCTTCCCGGGACCCCCAGGACCCGCCTGGGACCCCTGAGACCTTCCCGGGACCCCCGAGAGCTGCCCAGGACCCCTGAGACCTTCCCGGGACGCCCAGGACCAGCCCGGGACCCCCGAGACCTTCCCGGGACCCCCCCCCCCCCCCCCGGGACCCTCAGGCGCTTCCCGCCTTTCCCAGCGCTGCCTTTTGATTGGCCCGCGCAGGTGCCAATCATCCCCTGGGTTCCGTCAGGGCTCCAATCACCAGCTCCGGGGTGGGGAAGGCAGGCGCTGATTGGCCGGCGGGGTACCCGCCCAGCAGGCTCCCCTGAGGCGGGTGTTGTGAGGGGCGGCCGAAGCCTCCCGGTCCCCCGCGATCGCGTCCCCAACCCGACCCCGGGACCCCTGCCTGGGCCGGCTTTAGTGCCCCCCAACTCACCCCAGGGACCCGGCACGACTCCGGGACTCTGGCCCGCGCCGGGCTTAGTGCCCCCAACGCACCCCCGGGACCCCCGCCTGGGCCGGGCCTTGCGCCTTCAGCCCACCCCCGGACCCCGGCCTGGAGCAGGGTCTGTACCAGCCCCATCCCAGCGGCCCCAACCCGGGGGTCCTTCCCCGTCAGCCCCCCAGGGCCAGGATGTCGCAGGAGGAGCCCGAGGGTCCCGAGCCGGAGGCAGCGGCGGCGGCCGGCGGTCCCTCCCCGGCGGGACTGGGTGGGGATGAGCCCCCCTGCAAGGAGCCGGACAGGTACCACCTTCACCCTGCACCGCATCGCGAATTTGAGTGAAAGTGGAGAAAAAAATAGCGGGGGGGACGGGGGACACACGTGTCACCACGAGTCACGGCGTTAATTAGAGGGTATTCTCAATTAACGGGACTGGCCGGGCTGTGACAGGGCAGAGCCCGTCCCTTTCCCCGCGGAGGTGTGACCCTGACAGGGCGCACACCCCTGACGGGGGGTCCCTGTCCTTGTGTGATCCATCCCCTGATGGGGCGGCGATGTCCCTGACCCTGTCCCCGTGGGCTCCGTGCCCCTCACAGCGCGGTCCCAGTGCCAGTGTGATCCCTGATGGGTGGGCGCGTCCCTGTCCCCGTGGGGTCCATGCCCCTCCCAGGGGATGTCCCCGTCCCCTCCCCGGTGGGGTGCGCGCCCTTGACGGAGGGTCTCGTGTTCCGGCCGAGGCCGTGCGCGGAGCCGGCGCTGGCCCCCGCCTCGTCCCGGTACTTCGCCTCGCTGGACGCCACCGTGGAGGGGCTGCAGCAGCAGGTGCGGGACCTCATCGGCCGCATCAACGAGGGCCGCGAGGAAGACCACAGGGTGCTGAGGGGCTTCAGGGAGAGCCTCATGCAGAAGGTAAGCCCGGAGAGGGCTGCGGGGTCCCGTCCCTTCCCTCCGGGGCACGGGGAATCGCGTTATTCCGCCCGGCTTGGCGGGAGAAGGGAGGCAGAGCCCGGCCGGGGAGGCAGCTGCGGAGCCCGGCCGGGGGGAGCCCCCCGAGCCCCCGCGGGGCCGGCTGCAGCTGCCTCCGGCCCCGCTTCGAGCGGCCCCCGATGTCCCCCCCTTGTCCCCACGCTGCCCTCGCGCCGGACTTCGCTCCTGCCGATGTCTCCCCAGCCGGGGGGGGCCGGCCGGGGGGTCCCCAGGCCCCCGCGCAGATGGCGGCCCGGCCTGGCAGCTGCGGCCCGCGCTGACCCGGCGCTCGGTGGCCACCGCGACCGGCGCTGCGGCTACCGGGGCGCAGCTGGCGGCGGCCGGGCCAGGCCGGGAGCGGTGCCAGCGCGGGCGGGCGCAGCTGCCCCCCGGCCCCGGGGACGGCGGCCGTGCCAGCGCCGGGACGAGCCGTGGCCCCGTTCGGGCAGGTCTCGGAGCTGGCGGAGCAGCTGGAGGAGCGGCTCTTCCGCCTCTACGGCTTCCACAACGAGCTGATCCAGGAGCGGCTGCAGGCGGTGGCCGAGGTGATGGAGCGCGTGGAGGAGGTGCAGGCGGAGCTGCGCCACGTCTGCTGCACCGTGGAGGCGGCTTACCGTGACCTCCTCCTGCAGCCCGAGGCCTGAGCGGGACCCCCTCCTCAGCCCAAAGACCCCCCCAAACCCGGGCTGTGCCGGGCTAAATGGGGATTTTGGCCCCAAAGGGCATTTCTGTTGCTGTTGTTATTGGTGGTTGGAACAAATAAAGGGCTGAAGTTGACTCAAAAGCTGGATGTGGCGGGGCTGTGCTGGGCTGGGGCTCCCCCGAGGGCAGAGCTGGGTCCTGGCAGGTTAATTAACGCTGACGAGCGGGGCTGGCATGGAGGGGGCTGTCCCACCGTTTATTGGCCACGGGGATGGCGAAGGCACAGGGATGGCACCGGACACAGGGCCCAGCACCACTGGGGTCCCCCGAGTGACACCGAGTCCTGTCGGTGGCACCGAGTCCCATTGGTGACACAAGGTTTGGTTGGTGGCACTGGGTCCCATCAATGACACAAGACGTGCGTGGTGACACCGGGTCCCGCCAGTGACACGAGATTTGGTTGGGGTGACACCAAGTCCCGTTGGTGACAGGAGGTTTGGTTGGTGACACGAGGTCCCATCAGTGACACTGGGTCCCTTCTGGGGATACCTGGGTCCGGTTGGTGACACCAGGTCCGGTCAGCGCCGCCGTCTCCTCACACCCCTTCCCACGAGGAGCAGACCTGGTCCCCACCAGTGCCGCTGCCGCCACCCGCGTCCCCGTTACGTGCCCTTGGCCGGGGCGAAGGCCTGAATGCCGGTGATGGCGCGGCCCAGGATCAGCGCGTGGATGTCGTGGGTGCCTGCGGGGATCACCACAGCTCAGCATGAACCCCAGCACCCCTCGAGACCCCCCCGGGCCCCCTCCCCGCCGTACCCTCGTAGGTGTTGACGGCCTCGAGGTTCATGAGGTGCCGGATGACGTGGAACTCGTCGCAGATCCCGTTGCCCCCCAGCATGTCCCGCGCGTCCCTCGCGATGCCCAGCGCCTTCCCGCAGGAGTTCCGCTTCAGCATCGACACCATCTCGGGGGCAGCCCTGCGGGGACACGGACAGGGACACACTGACCCCCTCCAGGACCCTCCCAGCCCCCCCTGGGGACAGTGCCACCCACTTGCCCTCGTCCTTGAGGCGGCCGAGCTGCAGGCAGGCGTGGAGCCCCAGTGCGATCTCCGTCACCATGTCCGCCAGCTTCTTCTGCACCAGCTGGTTCCGGGCCAGTGGGCCCCCAAACTGCTTCCTGCGGGCCAGGGGAGGGGGGCAGTGAGGTTTGGGGTGGGCAAGGGGTGGTGGGACCCCCCCAAATCCCCCCCAGACCCCCGTTACCTGTCGAGCACGTACTGCCGCACCGTCTCCAGACAGGCCTCGGCGGCGCCCAGCGCGCCCCAGGCGATGCCGTAACGCGCCTGGGTCAGGCAGCCGAAGGGACCCTGGGGGACACGGGGGTGTCATCGGGACCCCCCCATCCCACTGGGACCCTCCCCAGGATGCCCTGAGTGCCCCCCTCACCGCCAGCCCCTCGGCGTTGGGCAGCAGGTTCTCCTCGGGCACCTCCACGTCGTCCATGAGGATCATCCCGGTGGTGGAGGCGCGCAGGGAGAACTTGCCCTCGATTTTTGGGGTGCTGAGCCCGGGGGTCCCGCGCTCCACCAGGAACCCCCGGACCCGCCCGTCCTCCTCGCACTTGGCCCACACCACGCACAGGTCGGCTATGGGCGAATTTGTGATCCTGGGGAGGTTGGGGGAGTCACGGGGGGCGGTTCTGGGGGTCCCCCGTGTTCCCCCCACCCCGATTTTGAGGCTCACCAGGTCTTGGCCCCGCGCAGGGTGTAGGTGCTGGTGCTGGGGTTGTGCCGTGCCCGCGTCTCCATCCGCCCCGGGTCGCTCCCGTGGTTGGGTTCCGTCAGCCCGAAGCACCCCACAATCTCCCCCCGAGCTGGAAAGGGGGGCGTCAAGGGCACCCCGGGGACACCCCGAGCTGCCCCACTGACCCCCAACGGCCCCATCACTCCCCTTCTGCCCCACAGACCCCGCTCCTCCCCCAAATCCCCCAGTGCTGCCCCACAGACCCCAAAACCTGTCCCTCCTCCCCGCTGCCCTTCCCCAGCCCCACTGCCCATCCCGGGGGTCTCACCGAGGCGGGGCAGGAACCGCTCACGCTGGGCGGGGGTCCCGTAGGCCCACAGGGGGTACATGACGAGGGAGGACTGGACGCTGAGCACGGAGCGGTAGCTGCTGTCCACCCGCTCCAGCTCTCGCGTCACCAGCCCGTAGCCCACCGACGTGGTGCCCGCGCAGCCGTACCCTGCAGTGACCCCCCCGGGGACAGCCACGGTCACTCAGAGACCCCCAGTGTCTCCTCAAGACCCCCCCCAGTGCCACCCAGAAACCCCCAGGAACCCCTCCAGGACAGCCAGCCCCACCCTCGGGACCCCCAGTGCCACCCAGAAACTGCCCCCAGGTCCCCCCCCAAACCCCATCCCTGACCCCCAGGGTCACACACACCCCCAGCCCCTCCCCTCTCCCCCTGAACCCCCCAGTAACCCCCTCAGGAGCCCCAGGGGGGGTTCCCTGACCTCCCAGCCCCCCCTTTGTGTACTCAAATTGCCCCCCCGGGGATCCCCATGGCCCCCCCTCACCTTGGATGGTGGGGCCTAGCAGCCCCAGTTCTCCCAGTTCAGTCACGATCTCCCGGTCAAAGACTGGGGGTGGGGAGGGGGCAAGGCAGGGGTGAGAGGGGGCAGAGGGGGAACCCCCTGGGGGGCTTTAGGGGTCCCCCACACCCCTGCCTCCACCTTGGGCCTGTGAAAGGGGAGGGGGGAGGATTTTGGGGGTGTTGGAGGGAGTTTGGGGGAGTCAGGGAGTTTTGGGGGGAGGGTCGGGGGGCTTTGGGGGATACCAAAACTCCCCGTTTTTTGCATAGGAAGGACCCTGAGGGGAGGTCGGAGGCAATGGGGGGGACCTTGGGGACATCCGCGGGGGTTTTGGGGTACCCTCATGGGGATCGGCAGCAGGTGCTTCTGGCAGTATTTGGGGGTGGTTTGCGGCTCTGGGGGGGTTCGGGCTGTATGGGGGGGGGTCAGGCTGTTTTGGGGTGTTCCGGGGGGTGTTTTTGGGGTACCCTCGTGGCGGTTGGCGTGCAGCACGCGGGGCAGCAGCCGCTCCTGGCAGTACTTGCGCGTCGTGTCCCGCAGCAGCCGCTCCTCGGCGCTCAGCAGCCCCTCCAGCCCCAGCGGGTCCTGCCAGTCGAAGTGGGGGGCGGCTGGGGGTGGGGTCCAGCCCCAGGGGAGGGGGGGTCAGCACCGGGGACACTCCATGTGTCCCCCGCCCCCCCCCGCTGCTGCCGGGGGGGAATCCCGGGGTCGGGGGGAGCGTCCTGCGGTGGGTCCAGAGGTCCCGGCCGGTCCCTCCCCGACTCACCCTGTGCGGGGGGAGGCCCGGTGCCCCCCCACCGGACACCGCTCCGGGCCAGGCGTAACAGGGGGGTGGCCAAACGCAGCGCCATGGGGAGCTGGGGGGGGTGGGCACACACACGAGGGTCAGGGACCCCCGGTTCTCATGCAGATGTCCCCCCGGAACACCCAATTTCCCCCAGAGATCCCTCCTGGACCCCCAATTCCCACACGGAGTCCCCCAACTCACTCCAGAGACCACCAGAGACCTCCCCCTGCACCCCCAAGTCCCCCCAGGGACCCCCCAAAGACCCGCGAGCGCTGCCCGAGAGATCCCCCCACCCCCAAATCCCCCAGCTGACCCCGACCCTCCCCGGGGGACCCCTGACGCCCCCGCTCCCCCCGCACCCCCCCGGACCGTTCGGGCTCGGCGGCGGCGAACGGACCCGGTAGAGCCGTGACGTCACGGGGGGTGGGGGGGGCGTGGCGGGGGCGTGACGGGGGGGGCGAAACCGAGCCCGCGTTAACCCGCGAGTGTCCGGGCTGGGCGAGGGGCTCGGGCGGGTCCCCGAGGATGTGTGACCCCCAAATCGCCACCGGCAGGGTCCGAGGGGCTGCGGGATCCCCAAATCACTGCCCGGGGGTCCCGGGGGGTGGCCGCACACGGTGATGAGCGTCCGCTCCCCTCGGTGTGTCCCGCTTCCCCCGGTGTGTCCCTCCCCTCCCGTGTCCCCCCCGTGTCCGCTCCCCCCGGTGTGTCCCGCTCCCCCCGGTGTGTCCCTCCCCTCCCGTGTCCCCCCCGTGTCCGCTCCCCCCGGTGTGTCCCGCTCCCCCCGTGTCCCCCCCGTGTCCGCTCCCCCCGGTGTGTCCCGCTCCCCCCGTGTGATCCCTCTGTGTCCGCTCCCCCCGGTGTGTCCCTCCCCCCACCGTGTGTCCCCTCTGGGTCCGCTCCCCCGGTGTGTCCCTCCCCTCCCGTATCCCTCCCGTGTCTCCCCCGTGTCCGCTCCCCCCGGTGTGTCCCGCTCCCCCCGTGTCCCTCCCGTTCCTCCCCGCCGTGTCCCGCCCCCCCTGTGCGTCCCCCCGCTGTCCCCTCCGGAACGGCAGCCGGGGCTCGGTGCTGTACAGCCTTTATTGGTCCCCGGGGCCCCCCCGGCCCCCCCCCGTCCCGGGGGGGCGTTTGCATAGCGAGAACGGGGGGGAGGAAGGGAAGGGGAGTGTGATGATGTCACGGGGGGTTGTGATGTCACCGGCTTGGCTGGCCCTCGTGTGACGTCACCATAGCCCCCCTCGATGTCACCGCAGCTGGGACATCACCGCCCTCACACCTTCGGTGACATCACAGCTGTGATGTCACCACTCCAATGCCACTGGCGATGTCACAGCCGTGACATCACCGATTCCACACTGACGCCGCTGTAGCCGTGACGTCACGCCCGCTGGGATGACGTCACGCCGCGACGCCGCCATCCCCTTTCCCGAGTGACATCAGAGCAGCGCCCGTGCCCCTCCTGTGACATCAGCGCTGTGACGTCATCACCGTTTCGACGTCAACACCGGGAGCCATAACCGGGGGCAAACGGGAGACCGGGGGGAGAGGGGCATCACCCGGGGGGGGTCGATGACATCACACCGGGGGGGGTGCCGGGTCGGTGACGTCACACGGGGGGGAGTGTCACAGTATTAACCCTTACGCGGGGAGGGGCCGGGGGGGTGCGACCCCCGCATGCCTGGGGGTCCCGGGGTCGCCCCCTATTTACAGCCGGGGGTTGGGGGGGCTCGAGTAAAGCTCAGCGCCCGGGGGGGCCCGCGGCGCTCCGGGGGTCCCCGGGGGTCGCACCGGGCCCCACCACCACGATGGGCACGGGGGGCCCCCCCGGGGCCGCCCCCCCGCGCTCGTGCTCCTGCACCGGGCTGAGCGCCTTGGGGGGGCCCCGCGCCCCCCGCTCGGGCTCCTCCGGCCCCGGGGGGGGCGGCTCTGCCCCGGGGGGGCCCCCCAGCAGCAGCGGCAGCTCCTGCCGGCCCAGGCGGCGGGCGGGGGGCGCGGGAGGGGGGGGCTCGGCCGGGCCCTCCCCGTCCCACTCGGCCAAGCTCTGCAGCGGCGGCTCGGCCGGGAAGTCCTTTCGGGGGGCTCCAGCCCCAGCTTGCGGGGGGGCCCCGGCGCCGCCTTCTCGGGGGGCCCGCGGCGGGCGAGGCGCGGGGACTCGGCGGCCTTGGGGTGCAGCTTGGCGGGGAAGGCGGGCGGGGAGGCGGCGGGCGGCGAGGGCGTGTGGGCGAGCGGCGAGAGCGGGATGCTGCCGGCCGAGCGGCACCGCGCCGCCCGGTACTGCCGCTGCAGCTTCGGCGACAGCCCCTGCAGGGAGCTCGGCCGCAGGTGCGGCCCCGCCGGCGACGGCGGAGCGCTGGAGCCCGGCGAGCTGCTGGGCGGGGAGGCCCCTGCGCGGAACGGGGTCAGCGTGCGGGGAACGGGACCGGGCACCGGGACGCCCGGAGCCCCCTTCCCGTGACCACGGCCCCGTTCTCACGGGCCCCCCCCCCTCCCCCCCCATTCCCCGCTCCCGTGGCCCCGCCCGCTCCCGTGGCCCCGCCCCGTACCGGGGTCGCGCGCCCGCGCGTGCGTGGGGGAGGCGGGCAGCGAGTCGGAGGAGGAGAGCGAGCGGCTCAGTGACGTCAGCGAGCGGCTCGTGTGCAGCAGCGAGGCCTGGCGGGCGAGGTGCCGGAACAGCGCACTGCGCCGCCTGGCGGGCGGGAGGACCGTCACACGCTGCGGCCGCCCCGGAGCCCCCCCCCGGTGCCCCCCCGGTGCCCACCTCTCGTGGCCGCTCCCGGTGCCCCCCCGGCGGTTCCTCCGGGCCATCTTGGCGCGGGCGCTGCGGCGCCGCGCGGGGCCCAGGCGGATCGAGGTGTTCTCCAGCGGCGTCGTTGTCACCAACACCTTGGTCCCGCTCTGGGCGACAGCGGGACACGGGCACCGACAGCGGGTCACGGGCACGGCCCCCCCGCCGCTCCCCGACACCCCCCAACGCCCACCCCCCCCACCAGGACTCACCCCGTGGTCCTGGCTGAGCTGCCATGACCCCGCCATGGCCCCCCCAAATCTCTCACCCCCGTGACCTCCCCCACTCCGTGACACCCCCCATGACCCTCCCCTGGTGCCCCCCACCTTGAGGATGAGCTCCACGACCTCGGTGTGCACCAGCCCGTGCACGGGCTCCCCGTTCACGTGCGTGATCAGGTCCCCGGCGCACAGCCCGGCCTCCTGCGCGGGGCCCCCCTCCTCCACGTGCTGCCCCCCAAAAACGGCGTCACCCAGGGTGCGCCGCCGATGTGACACCCCACACCCGCCAACTGTCCCCTCACCCCCCCAAAACCCAGGTGCCCACGACGCACCTGGATTGCCACACCCCAGACACCCCCGTGTCCCCTCCGTGCCCCCCCGTGCTTCCCCCCGAAACAATTTTCCCCCCTTTCCCCCCTCCCTTTTCCCATTTTATTCCCATTTATTCCCCAATTTCCCCCTCATTTTTCCCAATATTCCCCCTATTTTCCCGTTTCCCCCCGTTTTCCCAATTCCCACTCTGTCCCCAAGACCCCTCCTTGTCCCTCACCCAAACGACACCGCAGGCGCTGCCCCCCAATAAAACCCCTGTCCCCCAATAAAAACCTTGTCCCCCAATAAAACCCCTGTCCCCCCCGTGTCCCCAAGCCCCCCATTCCCGTGTCCCCGCGTGTCCCCGCGTGTCCCTGACCCAGACGACGTGGTGCACGCTGTACACGTCGCTGTCCCCCAGGTAGACGCGGATGGCCCGCAGGGTGAACCCGAACTTCTTCCCCGGCCGGGGGATGGCGATGGGCGAGCGCGGCGGCGCGGCCACGGCCGGGGCCAGCTCCCGGCCCGGCGACGAGTCCCGCGACGAGGGGTCCGACGACAGCGACCGCGGGGACATGGGGCTGCCCAGGGGGGACGAGCCGGGCGCCTCCCCTGCGCCCCCAGAGCCCCGCTGACCCCCACCCAAAAACCCTCCCGGGGAGACCCCCCAGATCTCCCACGGGCACCGCTGTCACCGCCCGGGGACCAGGGACATCCCACCCGTGGGATTGGGGGTCACACCCACCCCAAACCCCCCCCATCGGAGACCCCCAGACCCCCCAGGGACACCCCACCCGTGGGATTGGGGGTCACACCAACCCCAAACCCCCCCCATGGGAGACCCCAAACGCATGGGATCGGGGGTCCCAGCACCCACAGAGACCCCGGAGACCCCCAGCCCCCCCATCCCGTGGGGACCCAGGGGGTGGAGGGGTCCCTGGGTGTTTGGGGTCATTTGGGGACGGTCCTTTAGGGGGGGTCCCGGGGTGATTTGGGGTCGCTGTGGGGAAGATCCCGGGGGGGATGTGGGGTCCCTGCGGAGGGTCCCGGGGGTGTCACCCACCGCTGGGGATGATGACGGACAGGGCGGTGGCCGACGCCGACTTGGTGACCTTCCCGGGGGCGCGGGGGCTGCGCTTGTCCCCCCCGCCCTCGGCGGGGGCCACCCCCGGGTGCCGCGGCCGCCGCAGCCCCAGCTCGGCGCGGGCGGGGGGCGGCTCCCCGGCCCTCGGGGCTCGCTCCCCTGGTGGGGGGGGGGGGGGGGGACACACGGGAGGGTGAGGGGACACCGGGGGACACCGGCGGACACCGGGGACCCCTCCCCACCTTCCTTCCCGGGACGCACCTGGCTCCTCGCTGGCTCCATCCGGGGGTCCCTCGCGCCCCCCGTTGCGGGGGAGTTGCCGCTCCTCCGGGGGGGCCCCGGGCCGCGCCGGCTCCAGCAGCGCCGAGAAGCGGCGGCGAGCGCCCGGGGGGGGGCTGCCCTCGCCCTCGGGAGGGGCGGCTTCACCTGCCGAGCGGTGCTTCCTGCGGGGACACGGGCGTTGGGCATCGGGGGGACCCCTGCACCCCCCCGGACCCCCAGGACCCCCCCACAGGTGCGCACAGCTCGGGCGATCCCGTTCTCCAGCCGCGCTCGCGGGCGAAGCCGTCGCGTCTCCCCTCGTCCCGCGGGCGCCCTTTGGGCTTCGGCTCCTGCGAGAGCTGCTCCAGGCTGCTGTACACCTGCGGGGCCGCACCTGGTCACACCTGGGCACACCTGGGCACACCCACTGCCACACCCACCAGCACGCCAGAGTCCCGCGGGACCGTCCCAGCTTCCGCGCGTCCCCACGTCCCCAAATCCCCATCGCCCCTCCCCACACCTGTGTCCCCCCCGTCCCACGCCCACCTTGCTGAAGCGGGGGGAGCAGGACGAGAACTGCCGGATCTCCACGGGCTCGTCCTCCGTCGTGTCCTCGTCCTCGTACGACGTCACGTGGGGGTACCTGTCCGAGCGCGCTGGGGGGGCACAGGTGTGAGGGGGGTCCCACAGAGTGACCTCGGTGTGGGGGGGGAACCCCAAGGAGACCCTGGGAGGGGCTGGGGGGGGTCCAGGGAGGTTCCACGGGGGGTCACGGGGATGTCCCGAGGGCATCCAGGGGTGTCCCAGGGCAGGTCCAGGGGGTGACCCAAGGGGAATCCCGGGGTTGTCCCACAGGGGGTCCCCAGGGGGGTCCCGTGGAGGGTCGGGAGGGGTCCTGGGGGTCCCTCACTGTCGAAGTAGCTCGTGTCCTCCTCGGACTCCAGGTGCGGCACGAACTCGGCTTTCTGCCGCAGCAGCCCCGTCCAGTCGAGCGCGGCGAAGAAGCCGTGGGCCTTCACCTCCTGAGCCCCCCCTGTGCCACCACATCGGCTCAGGGGGGCCCGGGGGTGGCCCGGGGGGTCCCGGGGGGGATCCCGGGGGTCTGGGGGGGGGGGGTCTCACCTGCCCCGAGGCGCCGCAGCGGGTCCGGCTGCAGGAGGCAGGAGATGAGGTGCTGCGCGTCCGGGGGCAGCGCCTCGTCCCCCTCCGGCCACAGGATCTCGTCTGATGTGAGGGGACACCGGGGACAGGGAGGGGACAGCTGAGCAGAGACCCCCGTGCCTGGCAGCACCTGCCCTGTGCCCGTGTCCCCCAGGGCCGTACCTGAGATCACCTGCCCGAAGAGCTCCTCAGGGGTGTCCCCAAAGAAGGGGACGCAGCCCACCAGGAACTCGTAGAGGACGATGCCCATGGCCCACCAGTCCACGGGCTTCCCGTAGCCCTGGCGCAGGATCACCTCGGGCGCGATGTACTCGGGGGTGCCGCACACCTGGGGACAGGTGGGCTCAGCTCGGGACACGGGGGACGCTGGGGACACACCCTGCTCCCCTGGCCCCGTCCCTGGCACACCTGAGGGCAGCTGGGGACAGCTGA
Organism: Corvus hawaiiensis; assembly: GCF_020740725.1. Lineage (NCBI taxonomy): Eukaryota > Metazoa > Chordata > Aves > Passeriformes > Corvidae > Corvus > Corvus hawaiiensis. Next base: position 569,030 of record NC_063244.1, read on the forward strand.
CCACAGCTGGGCACACCTGGGCACACCTGAGCCCACCTGCGGCACCCCCCCGTGCCCACCTGCTTGTCGCGGAACTCCCGCGCGTCCTTCTCCATGTGCCCCTCGTACAGGTTGGTCGTGAGGCTCATCAGCCCCATCTTGGAGAGCCCGAAATCCGTCAGCTTCACGTGGCCCAGTGAGGTGATCAGGAGGCTGCGGGCGGAGGGGACACAGGGGTGAGCTGGGCGTGGCCCAGGTGTGTCCCCAGAGTCCCCCTGCCCCTCCCGGGGCCCCCGGCCGCACTTGTCGGGTTTGAGGTCGCGGTGGACGATGCCGTAGGTGTGCAGGTACTCCAGGGCCAGCACGGTCTCGGCGAAGTAGAGCCGGGCCAGCTCCAGCGGCAGCGCCCCGATGTGCTTCAGCAGTGTGGCACAGTCCCCGCCTGGGGACAGCGGGGACACGGGGGGACACGGGGGGACACGGGGGGACACGGGGGGATGTGGGGGGACAGCAGGGACACAGGGACACGGGGGGATGTGGGGGGATGTGGGGGGACAGCGGGGACACGGGGGGATGTGGGGGGATGTGGGGGGACAGCGGGGACACAGGGACACGGGGGGACACGGGGGGACAGCGGGGACAGCGGGGACACAGGGGGACGTGGGGGGACGTGGGCACGTGGGGGGGGCATGGGGACAGCTGTTACCACGAAACCCAGCCCCAGATCCCAACACCCAGCCCCGTATCACGACACTCAGCCCCGTATCATGACACTCAGCCCCATACCACGGCACCCAGCCCCGTACCATGATAGCCAGCCCCATATCACGATACCCAGCCCCATATCACGGCACCCAGCCACGTATCATGATACCCAGCCCCATATCACAACACCCACCGCCATATCCCTATAGCCAGTCTCATATCCCAATACCCACCCCCATATCCCAATACCCACCCCTATATCGCGATACCCACGCCCATATCACGACACCCACCCAGATATTGTGACACCCACCCCATATCACGATACCCACCCCCATATCGCGATACCCACCCCATACCCCTACAGCCAGTCTCATCCCAATACCCACCCCCCCCCATCGCGACACCCACCCCCCCCATCGCGACGCGCAGCCCCACCTTCCACGTACTCCATGACCATGCAGAGGTGGCGGCGGGTCTGGAAGGAGCAGAACATGCTGACCACGAAGGGGTTCTCGGCGAAGGTGAGGATGTCGCGCTCCACGAAGGCCTGGTGCACCTGGTTCCGCAGCAGCAGGTTCTGCTTGTTGATCTTCTTCATGGCGAAGCGCTGCCGCGTGGCCGTGTGCCGCACCAGGTACACCGCCCTGCCGTCGGGACAGGGCCGCCACACGTCACGACACGGCCCCGGGGACCCCCCCGTGCCCGGCCCCCACCCGCGGAGCCCCCCTCGCTCGCCGCTCACCCGTAGGCGCCGTTGCTGATGAGTTTGATGGTCTCGAAGTCGCTCTCACCTGGCGGCTCCTTGGGCCGGGGGGCGGCGGCGCGGCCCTGGGGGGGACAGGTGAGGCGGGGGGGACACGGGGGGGACACGGGGGGGACACGGCGGGGACACGGAGGGACCCGGCGCCCACCTCAGCCCCCTCCTCGGGCTCCGGGGTGTTGGTGCCGCCGCTGTCGGGCTCCTCCAGGTGCAGCATGTCTGGGGGGCAGGGGGGGTCACAGGGGGTGTGGGCACATGGGGGGCTCAGGTGAGCGCCCCCCGTACCTGCCTGGGTCCCCACCGTGTCCCAAACCCCCCAATCCACACTTGTCCCCCCCATTTCTGTCCCCTCACACCTGCCCCCCCATATTTTTACCCCCCTTTTTGTCCCCTCACACCCGTCCCCCCATTTTTGCCCCCCATTTTTGTCTCCCCATTTTTGTCCCCCCACTTTTATCCCTCACCCTTTCCCCCCCATTTTTTCCCCTTACACCTGTCCCCCCTATTTTTATCCCTCCATTTTTGTCCCCCCATTTTTGCCCCCCATATTTTCCCTCCCATTTTTATCCCCCCATTTTTGTCCCCCCATATTTTCTCCCCCATTTTTGTCCCCCATTTTTGCCCCCCATATTTGCCCCCCCATTTTTATCCCCTCATTTTTGTCCCCCCATATTTTCCCCCCCATTTTTATCCCTCCATTTTTGTCCCCCATATTTGCCCCCCCATTTTTATCCCCTCATTTTTGTCCCCCCATATTTCCCCCCCATTTTTATCCCCCCATTTTTGTCCCCCATATTTTCCCCCCCATTTTTATCCCCCCATTTTTATCCCCCCATTTTTGCCCCCCCTTTTATCCCCTCACCCTTTCCCCCCCATTTTTTCCCCTCACACCTGTCCCCCCTATTTTTATCCCCCATTTTTGCCCCCCATATTTTCCCCCCCATATTTTCCCCCCCATTTTTATCCCCCCATTTTTGCCCCCCATATTTTCCCCCCCATATTTACCCCCCCACCCTGTCCCCCCGTACCTGTGCGTCCCCCCCGTGCCCGGCCCAGCTGCCTCAGCAGGTACCGGGGGGGTGTCGGCCCGCAGTGGCCCCTCAGCCCGGCCGCGGTGGCCCCCAGCAGCTGCGAGAGCCCCGCGGGGTCGAACTCCTGCGGGGACAGCGGCGGTGAGGGGGGGACAGCGGTGAGGGGAGGGGGCTCAGGGGAGGGGACGCGGGTGGGGACGGCTGCGGGGCCTCACCAGGCACTCGAGCAGCCGCGCCGGGCGGGAGATGATGATGAGGAGCCTCTTCACCAGCTGGGTGATGAAGGCCACCTCCTCCGACTCGGAGCGCTCGTAGGCCTGGGGGGGACACGGGGACAAGTGGGGGTCCCTCATGGTTGTGTTGGGCCCCTTTGGATCCCTTGGATCCCCGCTGGTCCCCGATGAGTCCTGTGAGGACCTGTTGGGTCCCACTGGGTCTTGTTGGTTCCCACTGATCCCTTTTGGGTCCCCATAGGGTCGTGTTGGGTCCTGTTAGGTCCTTTTGGGTCCTGTCAGTCCCTGGTGGGTCCTGTTAGTCCCGTTGGGTCCCGTTAGGTCCCGCTGCTCCCTGATAGGCCCCGTTGGGTCCCTTTTAGGTCCTTTTGGGTCCTGTCAGTCCCTGGGGGGTCCCGTTGGGTCCTGTTAGGTCCTTTTGGGTCCTGTCAGTCCCTGGTGGGTCCTGTTAGTCCCATTGGGTTCCGTTAGGTCCCACTGCTCCCCACTAGGCCCCACTCAGCCCCGTTAGGCCCCACTCAGCCCCGTTGGGTCCCGTTAGGCCCCACTCAGCCCCGTTAGGCCCCGTTAGGCTCCACTCAGCCCCGCTGGGTCCCGTTAGGCCCCGCCAGGCCCCCAGGCCCCGCGGGGTCCCGTGTGGGCGCGGGGGTCTCGCTCACGTCCTGCAGCAGCCGCTCCATGTTCTCCTGCAGCTCGCAGAAGTAGCCAGCAGTGATGAGGCCGTGGCGGGCCTTGGCCAGGCAGTCTCGTGCCAGCTCCACCAGCTGGTGCTGGATGAAGCTGAGGGCGCCGTCGGCCAGCGGGGTCCCCCCGGGGCCGCAGCCGCGCACGAACTCCTCCAGCCGCTCCTCCATCTGCGCCGTCGCCTGCAGCACCGACACGGCCGGGTCCCCACGGCTCCCCGGGACCCATAACCGACCTCACGGCCACCCCACAGCCCCCCAGGGACACCCTAACCATCCCCACGGCCACCCCACAGCCCTCCTGAGAGCCCCTAACATCGCCATGGCCACCCCACAGCCCCCCTGAGATCCCCTAACATCGCCATGGCCACCCCACAGCCCCCCAGGGACACCCCAGGATCCCACAGCTGACATCAAGGCCACCCCACAGCACCCCAAGACCCCATAACTGCCTCATGGCGACCCCACAGCACCCCCAAGACCTCCATGACCACCCACAACCCCTCTGAGGCCTCGTAACTGCCCCCATGGCCACCCCAGGACCCCCACAGCCTCCCCCAGAGCGCGCCCAGCCCCACCTTGGGGAACCTCTCCTTGTACACGTGGTTCATCATCACGATCTCGTTGTCGTGGGACGAGGGCGAGCGCCCAGGGCTGGGGGGGAGGTCACAGTGTCACACCCCACGGCCACAGTGTCACCCCTCGGTGCCCCACGGACCCCCCTGCTGTTGTCCCCCCGCCCTGGGTCACCCCCAAATCCTGGCTCCTCCCTAAACCCCCAGTGACCCCCATGGTCCCCAACCCCGCAGTGACCCCCCTGTATTCCCCTCCAGCCTCTTCTCAAATCCCCCATCCCCCCCCCAAATCCCCCCTCGATGCCTGGGGGTTCCCTGGGCCCACCTGAGGCTGCGGGACCGGGGGCGGGGGGCCGGCCCCCCCCGGGCCCCCCCATCCTCCTCGGCCAGGCTCTCGGAGCTGCCGAAGTGGCGGGACAGGAACCGCAGCTCCTCCGGCGTGGGCTGCGCCGGCAGCTGGTGCAGCCGCTCCTGCGACGAGCACGAGGACTGCGCGCCCGCGTCACCCCCGGGACCCCCGACAGACCCCCGGGGTCACCGCCCGGACCCCCCCCGTGTCCCCCCCGCCACCCCCCGGGACCGCTACAACCCCCCCACATCACCCCTGGCCCCCCAGCCTCCACCCAGACTCCACCCTCTGTCCCCCCCCCGGCTCCTCCAGGACCCCCCCAGCCCCCCGTGCCACCCCCAGGTCACTCAGCAACCCCCCCCGGGTCCCCCGTGCCACCCCCAGGTCACTCAGCCCCCCCGGGTCACCCGTGCCACCCCCAGGTCACTCAGCAACCCCCCCCGGGTCACCCGTGCCACCCCCAGGTCACTCAGCACCCCCTGGGTCCCCCGTGTCACCTCCAGCCCCCCCCCCCCACCGTGTCACCCCATGGCCCCTTTTGGACCACCCCCGTCACCCCCTGGGGGCCCCCAAACCCACCACGGATCCCCCCCCCCTCTCCCCAGACCCTCCCCCGGCACCCGCTGGCCCCCCTGGATCCCCCCCAAACCCCAAACCCTCCCCCAGCCCCTCAGTGCCCCCCGAGGCCCCCCCCGGGGGTCCCCGAGCCCCCCGACTCACCGAGACGGTGGAGCTGGGGGTGTTGGTGCCATAGCCCGAGGAGGGCAGCGAGGCCAGGGACCAGCGGCGCCCGTCAGCCCTGGGAGGGGGCACGGGGGGGGTCAGGGGACCCCCGCCCCGGGGAGACCCCCCGGAGCCCCTCGGGTTGGGAGGGGACCCGGGATTGCTCTCGCCAAGTGCTTCTGTCCCTGTCACCACCCTCCGGCCGCTGGGGACACCCCTGGACACTGGGGACACCCCCGGACAGTGGGGACACCCCCCGGACAGTGGGGACATCCTCGGACACTGAGGACACTCCCTGGACACTGGGGATATCCCTGGACACTGGGGACACTCCCGGACAGTGGGGACACCCCCGGACAGTGGGGACATCCTCGGACACTGAGGACACTCCTGGACACTGGGGATATCCCTGGACACTGGGACACTCCCGGACAGTGGGGACACCCCCCGGACAGTGGGGACATCCTCGGACACTGAGGACACCCCCGGACAGTGGGGACACCCCCTGGACACTGGGGACATCCCCCGGACACTGGGACACCCCCGGACAGTGGGGACACCCCCCGGACACTGGGGACATCCCCCGGACACTGGGGACACCCCGGACAGTGGGGACACCCCTCGGACACTGAGGACACCCCCGGACAGTGGGGACACCCCTGGACACTGAGGACACCCCCTGGACACTGGGGACACCCCCCGGACAGTGGGGACACCCCTCGGACACTGAGGACACCCCTCGGACACTGGGGACACCCCCGGACACTGGGGACACCCCTCGGACACTGGGGACATCCCCCGGACCTCAGGGACCCCCCCGGACACTGAGGACACCCCTCGGACACTGGGGACACCCCCCGGACCTCAGGGACCCCCCCTTGGCCCCCTCCGAACCCCAGGAACCCTCCCGGACACTGAGTTTGACCTCGGGGACCCCCACCCAGACCCCCCCCCCCTGCTCCTCACAGGTGTCCCCAACCTGGGTCCCCCCACCCCGACACCTGCGACCCCCCCAGACCCTGGGGACCCCCCCGGAGCCCCCCGACCCCCCCTCACCGGCGGGAGGAGGCGAAGGAGAAGTGGGCGGGGGTGCTGGGCGAGAAATTTCGGGGGCTGTCCAGGGGGCTGTTACCTGGGGGGGGGAGGGGGACACACACAGGTAAGGGTGACGTCACCCCCCGCCCTGCCAGGCCACGCCCCCACCGCGGGTGGGCGGGGCCAAGCGATTGGGACCCACCCCAGGGAAAAAGGGGGGACAGGAGGGACCCCAAGGGTTGGGGGGGGGTCCCTATAGGTTACGGGGGGGTCTCTTGGGGGGGTCTCGGGGTCTGAGGAGGGAATGGGTCACTTCAGGGGGTCCCGGCAGTTTGGGGGGGGTCTGTAAGGGTCCCTTTGGGGGTTTCTGTGGGGACTTTGGGGGAGGTTGGGGATATCGGGGAGGGGTCGGGGGGCACCGGGGGGGGCGTTGGGGACATCGGGGGGATGTTGGGGACACCGGAGGGGGTCCGAGAGACAACAGGGGGGCTTTGGGGACATCGGGGAGTGGTCGGGGGACACCGGGGGAGGCGTTGGGGACATCGGGGAGGGGTCGGGGGCACCGGCGGATGTTGGGGACATCGGGGGGGTCGGGGGACACCGGGGGGGGTGCTGGGGACACCGGAGGGGAGGGTCCGAGGGACACCGGGGGGATGTTGAGGACATCGGGGAGGGGTCGGGGGACACCGGGGGGATTTGAGGACACTGGGAGGGTGCCGAGGGCGCTGGGAGGGGGGGTCCGGGTGACACCGGGGAGGGGTCGGGGACACCCGGGGGATGTTGGGGACACCGGGGGGGGGTGCGGGGGTCTCACCGATGTGTCCGGGCAGCGGCGAGTGGGGCCGCGGGAGGGTGGGGGAGGTGCTGGTCAGGATCAGGCTCTTCCGGTTGCTCGTGCGGCAGCTGGGGAGGGGTCGTGGGGGGGTCGTGGGTGGGGGTCGGGACCCCCACCCTCATACACGGACCTCCCCCCTCCCCGACTCCACGCGGGTCCCGAACGTGCTGGGGGAGGGGGGCACCCACAGCCTCCCCCCCACCCATTTTGGGGGGCAAGAATGGGGGGGTCGGGGGAGAGGGCAGCGGCCGGGGGGGGCGGGGGGGAGAGGGTGGAGGTGGAGATGGAGATGGAGGATGAGGAGGGAGAGGGGAGAGGGGAGGATGAGGATGGAAGAGGGAGGAGGGTGGGGGAGATGGGGGGATGAGGATGGACGGGAGATGAGGATGAAGGAGGGGGATGAGGATGAGGAGGAGGAAGAAAGAGGAAGACGAGGATGAGAGTGAGGAGGGAGAAGGAGGAAGATGAGGATGAGGAGGATGGAAGGCGCGTGAACATGAGGATGAAGATGAAGAGGATGGAGGAAGGATGAGGATGAAGGAGGATGAGGGCACGGGAAGCAGAAGGACGAGGATGGAGCGGGGAGGATGAAGGTGGGGAAGGATGAAGGCTGAGGATGAAGGCTGAGGCTGGACATGGAGGATGAAGGATGAGGATGACGGGGATGAAGATGACGGACGGCGGCGGGGGAGGAAGGCCGAGCCCCCGGTACCTCTTGGTGCGGCGGAACATGTTGCTGCCCACCAGGATCGGCATCGGGGGGCTCCGGGGGGGTTCCGGGGGGTCCGGGGCGGCGGCGGGGCGGGGGGGGGCGGGGGGGCCGCGGCGGCTGCAGTGGGCGGGGCCTGGGCGGGGCCTGGGGCGGGGTTTGGGGGGCGCAGTGGGGGGCACGGGGGGGTCTCACCTGCTGCTCTTCCGCGGCAGCGGCAGCTCCTTCTGGAACAACGGCAACGGGTGGGGGGCGGCCCGGACCCCCCCCGCGACACCGGATCTCCCCCGGACCCGCCGGACCGACCCCCGCAGCAGCGCTTTTGGGGGGGGGGCACCGCGGCCTCCGTCCCCCCCCCTCCCGGGGATGCGCGATGTCCGAACCTTCCCCCCCCCCCCCCCCCCCCCCACCCCGAACATCCCCGGCCCCGCAACGCGCTCCGGTACCGGGCCCGCATCCCTCCCCCGCCGGTGCCGACCCCGCCCGGAGCGACCTTCCCGGTACCGGGGTTGCGCTGACCCCCCCCGCCCGGTACCGCCCGGTACCGCCCGGTACCGCCCTGCGCCGTGCACCCCCTGCGGAAGGGCCTGCGGTCCCCGGTACCGTTCCAAATCCCTCCGGTACCGCTCCCCTCATCCCAGTACCAACCCCCCGCCAGTTCCGGTACCGATCCCCGCATCCTCCGGTACCGACACCGACATCCCCCCAAGTAACAACCCCCTCCCGCTATGGACACCGCACTCCCGAACCCGGTACCGAACCCCCGGTACCGATCCCCGCCCCCCCCACCCCCCCGCCGATTTCCCCCGTCCTCCGGTACCGTTCCCCTGCCGGTACCGGTACCGCCATTCCCCCGGTCCCTTCAATAACAACCCCCGCCTCCCGGTACCTGCAGCCGCCGCCGGCGGATCACGCCCGAATCGTCCATGTCGCCGGTGCCGGTGCCGGTGCCAGTGCGGGGGGGCCCCGGCCTCGCTTCCCCCCCCCTCCCCCCCGCAGCCCCCGGTACCCGCAAGCCCCCCCCCCCCCCCCCACCTTCAGCCGCCCTCCGCCATCGCCCGGGACCCCCGGGACGCCCCGCCCCGGCCCCGCCCCGGCCCCGCCCCGGCCCCGCCCCGGCCCCGCCCCAGGCCCCCGCCCCGGCCCCGCCGCGCCGAGGGCGCCCCCCCGCGGCGGGGCGGCTCCACCCGGTTCCCGGTGCCGCCCCCCCCCCATCCCCGCTGTCCGCGGTGCTGAACGGAGGCGAGGAGGGGTCTGCGCCCCCCCCCCCCCGCCACGAACCCCCCCCGCCCCATTGCAGCGCCGAAATCCCCCCAAAAAACGCGCCCCAAATGGGGGTGCGGGGGTAGGGGTGGGGGGCATTGGGGTGCTCAGGGACACCCCCCCCCCCCCCGCCCCGGTGTGACCCCCCACCCCAGATTAGACCCCTAATCCCCGGGATTGAGGACACGGCGCTTTCCAGGCGTTTGGCCAGGGCTGATTAACCGGGAGGGGCGGGGGGGGGCACCTGGGTTCCCTTCCCCCCATGGGTGGGAGGGACGCGATCGGGAAGGGCTCAACCCCCCAAAATACTTCAGCTGAAGGGGGTCCGTATCCCCCCCCCCGCCCAAAAATTACTGACCGCCCCCCCCATGGAAAAAAAAAGGAGATTTTGTGTGTTTTGAAACTCTTTATTATAAAACAACCAGCTGGTTTTGGGGTCCCCGTTTCGGGGGGGGTGTCCCCGTTTCGGGGGGGTCACAGCTCGGCCAGGGGCCGCAGGCTGCGCTCCTGGAAGAAGCGGTGGGGGAGGCGCCGAGGGGGGCTCCGGGCGAAGTAGGAGAGCACCGAGGGGGGGGCCGTGGGGTCGTCTGTGGGGTCTTCATCAGCCCTGGGGGGGCAACAGGGGCACAGGAGTTCAGGGGGAGGGGAAAGACCCCCTCCCCATTGCACTGACAGGACCCCCCCATTGCACACAGGCCCCCCATTAGTTCCACAGGGACCACCCCCCTTTGCCCCCCACCCCCAGGACCCCCCCCCCATCCTGTAGGACCCCCCCGGACCCCCCCGTACCACTGCACCGGGACCCCGTCGCGCTGCAGCAGCGCACTGCGCCGTCCCCCAGCTGAACCTCACGAGCTGGGGGAACCCAAAAACCGGCTCCAGGTTCCTCCTCAGCCACTCCTTGGTCTTGGGGTCTGCAAGGGGAGGGAGGGGGGAGCGTCAGGGGCACCCCAAAATCGGAACCCAGCCCCCCCCGTCCCACCCCGGCTCCTACCGTTGGGGTACCCGGAGCCGTAATCGCGGTCGGGGTCCCCCAAATCCTCCACGAAGTTCCAGTGGAGCACGGCCCGGTCCCCGGGCGACCTGGGGGGGGGGAGCACAGGGGGTCTGGGGGGGCTCTGAGGGGATTTGGGGGGGCTCAGAGGGGGTGGAGGGTCCGGCCTCCCCTCACCCAAACCTCGGTGGTCTGGGAGGAGATGTGGGGGTGCACTGGGAAGGGGGGGAGGGTTGGGGGGTGTTGGTGCTTTGGGGGTCAGTTCTGGGGGGGGTCTGGGGGGGTCTGGGAGGGGGTCAGTGCCCACCTTGGCGCAGATGCTGGCGGCGCTGACCACCGGGAACAGGGCGTCGGCCTTGGGGCGCACGGTGACCCCCAGCCCCGGGAAGCGCTGCCGTAGCTTGGCCTCGTACTTGTCCGCCGGCCCCACCGTGTCCACGAACACCTGGGGGGAGCCCCGGACCCCCCAAATCACCCCCGGTTCCCCAAATCACCCTGGGATCCCCCAAAACCCCGATCCATCCTGACTCCCCTTCCCGACGCCCCGAAATCCCCTAAAAAGCTCCTCAACCCCCCTGACCTCCCTCCCTAAAACTCCCCCCCCCCCCAAAATTCACCTGGATCCCCTCCCCAACGCCCCCAAAATCACCCCGAGACACCCCAAATTCATCCAAAAACAACACAGATCCCCCTCCCCACCCCACAACCGCTCAGCCCCGTGAGGGAAACTGAGGCACAGAGGGGACGAGCACCCCCCCCAGCCCCCCCCAAAACCCACCTCGGCCACCTGCACCCCCGAATCGAGCGCGAACTGGATCAGCTCGGGTGGCCGTGTCGTGGGACAGCTCGTTCAGGTTGTATTTGGCTCTGGGGGAGGTCGGGGGGCGTCACCCCCAAATTAGAAGCCCCCACCCCACCCCCCCACCCCCCTAGCACCCCGAAACCTGGGGGGGGGGGTGGGAGATGGAGCGGGCAGGACCCAGCACGGGAGGGTCAGGGGCACCCAAAGGTGCTCGGAGGGGGTCCCAGGGGAACCGGGGGGTTTTGGGGGGGCTCCGGGGGGGTGCGGGGGTCTCACCGCTGCTGCATGGAGGCCGAGATGTGGGCGGGGGGCAACACCTGCAGCGCCCACCCCACCGAGCCCCCCGCAGCCTCCAGGAGCCCGAAGCGCCGCTCCCGCTCCGCCTCCGACAGCGTCTTCGAGTCTGGGGGGGGGCCCGGGGGGTGAGAGACCCCCCCGGGACCCCCCGGGACCCTCCCGTACCCCAAACGCACCCCCGGGACCTCCAAAATTCCCCCAAAACTCCCGATTCCCCCTTCCTGCGACCCCCCCCGTGCTCGCCACCCCCAGGACCCCCTGGCCCGCCACCGCTCCAGCCCCCAGCCCCCGGCACCCCCGGGGGTCTTCGGCCCCTCCTCGGGACCCCCGAGACCCTCCGGGACCCGCGGGACCCCGCACCTGCCACCCCCAGCGCCTCCAGTTCCTCCAGTTTCTCCACGGGGCAGTAGCAGATCGCGTAAACCATCGGCCCTGGGGGGCACGGGGGGGTGAGAAGCGACCCCCGGTGCACCGGGACCCGTTCCGCTCAATCCCCGGTGCACCGGCACCCTTCCCATTCAATCCCCGGTGCACCGGGACCCTTCCACTCAACCCTCGGCGCACCGGGACCCCTCCCATTCAATCCCCGGTGCACCGGGACCCTTCCCACTCAATCCCCGGTGCACCGGGACCCCTCCCCGCCACGCGCAGCCGTTCCCCGGCCCCCCCCCGCTCCCGTTCCCCCCGGGACTCCCTCCCGGGCTCACCGAGCACCGGCCCCCGGCCCGCCTCGTCCACGCCGAGCGCGCAGGGCCGGCGGCGGCACAGGGGGGGCACGGCGGAGGAGAAGCGACCCCCGCCCGCCGGGTCCCGCTCCAGGGCGGACAGCGCCATGACGGGGCGGGGCCTAACGGGAGGGGCGTGGCTTCCGGGGGCGGGGCTTAGATGGGCGTGGCCTCAAATCAACGTCAATAATCGCATGGGCGTGGTTTAAAGGGGCGGGGCGGGGCTTAGATGGGCGTGGCCCCAAATCAACGTCAATCATCGCATGGGCGTGGTTTAAAGGGGCGGGGCGGGGGCGGGGCTTAGCACGGGCGGGTCCCGCTATAGAGCGGGGGGTGGGGGGGGGTCTAACGGAGGGGGGCGTGGTTTAACGGAAAGGGCGGGGCTTAACGGGCCTGGATACCCCCCCCCGCTCCCCGGTGCCGGGCAAAGGGTGATCCCGGGAGGGTCTCGGGAGGGTCCCGGGATCTGCGGAGCACCGGGAAAGATTTGAGGTGGGGTGTCCGGGCATGGGGGTGTGAAACCCCGCATAGGGCGGGGGGGTCCCGGGAAGGGTGGTGGTGCTGGGGGGGGGAGGGGGTGTCCCGGAAGCCTCGTGTGTCCCCCCCCAACTTCGTCCGGGAAGCGCGGCCCCGGGGCGGGCGGTGCCGGGCAGCGCGGGAGGGGGTTCCCGGAACGGCCCCGCCCTCTCCCGCCTGCCCATATATGGGCATGGTTGCGTCAGCGGGGAAAGCCCCGGCCCCGCCCACTTCCGTTGACGCCGGTGCACGCGGGGGGCTTCCCACGGGAGGGGGAGGGGGGGACACGCACGGCCCCCCTCCCCCTCCCCCACCGCCCCCATTCAGCACGACCAGAGCCGCTATCACAATTATTATTATTATTATTAATTAAATACAAATGTACAAAAAAAACGAAGCAGCGACAACAAATCGCCCGCCCCCACCCCCAACCCCCCCCGGGGATTTGGGGGTCCCCGGGAGCTGCTCCCCACCGGGGGGGTCTTGTAAACGTCACGAGGGGGATACGCCCCCCCCCAAACACCCCCCTTTGGGGTGCGCACTCAGCCCCTCCCGGCGGAATCCTCAATTTGGAGGGGTCCGACCCCTCCCCTCAAAACCGAGGGGTCCCCAGGCCCAGCTGGGGGGGCTCCAGGCCCTGTTTGGGGGTCCCCATCCATCCCACAGGTCCCGTTCCCGCAGGTCCTGAGGATCCTCGATGGGGGGGGGGATTCTGGTCCTGCCGGTCCCTTCAGGCTGGTCCGTTACGGGGGGGGGGGGGCCCATTCCGGGGGTCCCCCATCCTCGTGGCTCCTTTTAGGGGTCCCCAGATCCGCGTTGGGAGGGGGGGGGGGTCTTTCGTGTGGCCTCCCCCTCGCTGAGCAGCAGCCGCAGCCGATGCGGGTCCGTGTCCACGGGGGTCCCCTCGAAGCCGCGGCCTCATCCAGCAGCATCCCGGCGGGACATCCCCGTCCGTGCCGTCCCCACCGGTACATCCCCGTCCGTGGCCAGGGGGGTCTCCGCCCCTCCGTGTCCAGCCAGGTGCGGGGGATCCCCCCGGAGTGTCCGCGGAAGGAGCCAGCGCTGCCCCGGAGCCCCGTCGGTCCCGGTCCGTGCCCGCTGGCGGCGGGGGAGGGGTGGGCTCAGAAGCCGAGCGCGGCACCGGGGGGCAGCGGGCAGCCCGAGCCCGCGTGGTCCCTCACGGAGCCGCGGAGCCGCCGCACCTGGGCTCGTAGCCCCGCCGCCGTGGCCGCCAGCGCCGCGTTCTGCGCGCGGAGCCCCCGGACGCGCTGCTCCAAGCGGGCGATGCGCTCTAGCTTCCGCCGCCGGCACCGGCTCGCCGCCAGCCGGTTCCGCAGCCGCCGCCGCTCCGCCTGCAGCCGCTCCGGGGAATCCGGGCCCGGCTCCGCCGCTTCCGCCTCCGCTCCGGGGACCCCCGGGAAGGGTCCCCCCATCCCCGCCGCCGTCGTCGTCGTCAGTGCCGGCGGCTCCGGGAGCGCCACGTTGGGCGGCCCCGGTTGGTGCAGCTCGTCCAGCGCTTGAGCGAAGCTGCCGGTGAAACCGTCGCGCTCGCCGGGACCGGGGTAGAAGAAGCTGCCGGTAGCGGCGCCGCTCCCGAAGAAGGAGCCGTCGGGGCACGGCGCCGGTTTGAGCCCGCGGAAGGGTTCCTGGGGGGGGCCCGGCTGCAGCGGCCCCGGTAAGGTGCCGTAGTCGGGCTCGGGGCGACAGAAGCCGCCGGGGAAGGGCGCGGGGCGGTAGAACGGCGGCTCCATCCGCGCGGCCGCACCGGGAGCGGCGGGACTCGAACCCGCGGCCCCGCGCTGCCCGCCCCCCCCTTTATAGCCGCGCGCGGCGGAAACGCGGCGCCATTGGCTGCGGGGGGCGGCGGACACGCCCCCTCATTAAAGCCACGCCCCTTTTCAGCATAGACACGCCCCCCGCGGGAAAAAAGGGGCGGGGCCTCGGAGAATTTGGGGGGCGCAAGTGTGAAAAGGGGGGGGGGGACAGGTGAGCAAAGTGGGTCAGGTGCGTGCAGGGGGGGACAGGTGAGCGCACAAAGGGGACACGGGTGTGCGGGGGGGGACGAGCAAGGCGGGGCCAGGTGTGCGCTGGGGGACAGGTGCCAGGCCACGCACACGCGTGTCCCCCCCTGAGCTCACCCCGCTGCCCACGGGAGTCACTCGAGGGACCCCCAAAAGCCTCTGGGACCCCCGGAGTCCCCGGGCGGGGGTGGTGGGGGCCGTGCCCGGGTGTGTCCCCGGCGTGTCCCCGGCGTGTCCCAGCCCGTCAGGGCGCGGCTGGACGCACACGCGTGTGCACGTGTGGGGACGTGTGTGGCGGGGGGACAGGCCCCTCCTCCCCCTCCCGGATTTTAGGGGATTTTAGGGGATTTTGGGGCTGGATTTTCCCTCCCGACTTCTCCTTCCTTGTGACTCAGGGCCGGCCATCCACTCCCTCCCCATGTCACGCCCGCGGATGTGACCCTCCCCACCGTGACCTGCCCCGGGGGGACCCTCAGGTGTCCGGCGATGCCCCTCAGGGGCAGAGGTGGGGTCACACCTGCCCCCCCCCCCCCCGCTGTAGGAGCAGGAAGGGGGGACGTGAAATGGGTGCGAAGTTTGGGGGGGGGGGAGCCCCGACATTGGCGTGCCCCCGTCACGGGGGGCGGAGGGGGATTTGGGGGGACAATGGGGGGCGGTCCTGCTCCTGGGGAGGCCTCGGGGTGTCCTTCCCCCCTCAAAAGTGACTTTCGGGGCCGCCAACGGCCCCAACCGCCACCGGGGTTTCGGGCTGGGGGGGCCCCGGATGTCCGGGGGGGTCAGAGGGGACATGTGGGGGAGGGCCCAGGGTGTTTTAGGGCCAAACTGGGAGCACTGGGAGGGTCTTGGGGTCACAGTGGGCGAGTCTTGGCTCTATACTGGGAGCACTGCGATGCCGCCAGGGTCATGCTGGGAGCACGGGGGGAAGGAGCGGGGGGGTTCCAGGACCATACTGGGAGCACGGGGGGAAGGAGCGGGGGGGTTCCAGGACCATACTGGGAGCACGGGGGGAAGGAGCGGGGGGGTTCCAGAACCATACTGGGAACACTGGGTGGGTTCCTGCCCCCAACCCCCCGCCGCCCCTCGCGAGGCCGTCGAGTTCAGCGCTGACGCAGCGCGGGCGTCGCCGCCGCCGCCCCGCGGCGAGAACGGCCCGGCTTGACCCTCCCCGACCCGGCGGGGCCCGCCGGGCGCGGCCGCGGGGGCGGCGGGACGCGGCCGTGAGTCACCGGCGGGGCCGCGCCGGGCGCCATGAGAGCGGCGGGGAAGCGGCGGCCGGGGCCGCTCTGGGCGCGACTCTATGACCTTGGAGGTGCCGGTTGTGCGCTACGCGGGGCGCGTCCGGCAGGGGCCGCGGCGAGCAGGTGTGGCCGCTCTATCCCCCGACTCTGTGGCCCAGGCGGATGGCGGAAGGGGCGCGGCCGGAAGCGGGCGCGGCCGGCAGGTGCGGCCGCTCTAGGTGCGCCTCTGTGTCCCGGAGGCCGCGGGGCGGGTGTGTCGGGCAGGGGGCGGGGCGCAGGTGCGGCCGCTCTGGGCGCGGCTCGGTGCCCCTGGAGGACCGGCCGGACATGGCGGCGGGGCGGGACGCGTGCGGGGCGCTGCTCACCTGGGTAAAGGGGGCCGGGACCCCCCCGGGACCCCTCCCCACTCCCCGGGACCCCCAGGTCCAAGCGGGACCCTTCCCCCGTCCTCGGGGATCCACACGGGGTTGGACCGGGACTCCCCCCCCCCGGGACCCCCGGGTGCTTTCTGCGGCTTCGGGACCCTCTGGGAGCTTTGGTGGCCCCGGGGCAACCGTGAGCTCCCCCGGGACCCTGTGACTCCCCTCGGGATCTTTGACCCCTCCTCAGCTCTGTGACCCCCCCTGGGGACCTGCTGAGTCCTTGTGACCCCCCCGGGACTCTCTGACCCCCCCCTCAATTCTTGTGACCCCCCCAAAACCCCGTTGAACCCCCCAGGTCCCCTTGACCCCCCCCACGGGGACCTTTGACCCCCCCCGAGACGTGTCCGAGTCCTTGTCCCCCTCCCCGCCCTTTGTCCCTCTCCCAGCGCCCTTTGCCCCCCCCAAATTTAGGGGGGGTTATAGGGCTATACCCTCTTCTCTCCCCCCCCCCTCCAGTGGGTCTGGGGGTTTTGAGGTGCCCTGGGGGTTTTGAGGTTTCTTGGGGGTTTTGGGGTTTCCCTGACGCCCCCCTTTCACTCCCCCCCTTCAGCTGCAAACCTTTGACCCCCCCTCACCGTGCGCGGCCCCCCCCAGACCTGGCCAGCGGGGTGACCCTCGCCCATGTCCTGCACAAAATGTGAGTTATTTTTGGGGTTGGGGGCGCCTCCCCCCGCCCCCCCCCACCTCGGGGAGCCCCCCCCCCCCCAAGAGGCCGGGGCTGATTTTGGGGACCCCCCCTCAGCGATTCTTCCTGGTTCGATGAGACGTGGCTGGGCCAGATCCGGGAGGACGCCGAGGGCAGCGCTCGGCTCAAGGTGGGGAGGGGGCTCCTTTTGGGGGGGAGGGGGTTTTTTTTGGGGGGGTCAGAGTGTGGGGCTTGTTTTGGGGGGGGGGGCTGGTTTTAGGGGCAGTTTAAGGAGGGAGTTTTTGGGAGAGCTGTTTTTGGGGAGGGATTTTGGGGGCCTGGTTTTGAGGGGATTTTAGGGGGGGAGCTTTTGGGGAGGACTGATTTGGGGGGGCTTATTTGGGGATTGATTGATCTTTGTGGTGACAGTGTGGGGGGGCTGCTCAGGAGGCCAATTTTGGGGGGGGGGGGGGCTCTTTGGGGAGAGACCATTTTGGGGTACCCAAAGACCACAGAAATGGGGGGAGGGACAGAATTTGGAGCTTTTGGGGGAGGGTCCCACCTTTCCCCCCCCTCCCCAGGTGAACAACCTGCGCAAGGTGCTGCAGAGCGTCCTGGAGTACTGGCAGGATGTGAGTGGGGGTCCCGGCGGGGGGTCCCAGCCTTGGGGAACCCCCCTGTTTTAGGTTGGGGGGCTCCCCTGTGGTTTGGGGGAGTCCCTAAGGGTGGGTGGGGGGGATCCCCAGGGTGGTGGGCTCTGACCCCGGCCCCCACGCCCCTCCCCAGGTGCTGGGCCAGGCCGTGGCGGAGCAGCACGTGCCGGACGTGGCGCTGGCGGCCCAGCACGGCGACCCCGAGCAACTGGGCAAACTGGTGCGGCTGGTGCTGGGCTGCGCCGTGAGCTGCGAGCGGCGGGAAGGTGGGTGCAGAGGGCTGGGGGAGGGGGGGGAAAAAGGGCCCACGACCCCCCCAAAACACCCCCCTGACCCCCCCCCAAACATTACCCCCCGCCAGAGCACATCCAGCGCATCATGACGCTGGAGGAGTCGGTGCAGCACGAGGTGATGACGGCGATCCAGGAGGTGGGGGCACTTTGGGGGTCCCCGGGGGTACTTTGGGGGTGGTTTTGGGGGTCCTGGCGGGTGTAAAGGGGTCCCTAAGGGTTTTTGGGGGGGTCACTATGGGATCCCCGAGGCTGGGTTGGGGTATCCTGTGGGGATCCTGTTGGACTGGGGGGGATTTGGGACACCCTGAGTGCGACCACAGGGCTTGGGGGGTGTCTCGGGGGTGTTTTGGGGATGCTCTGGGGTTATTGGGGGGCCTGAAGCCCCCCCGAGCCCCCCCCAAACCCCAATTTCTCCCTCTCTCGTGGCAGCTCTTGGATCCGGAGCTGTCGGAGCCGATGGCGGCTGAGACCTACGGGAACTTCGACACTCAGGTGGGGGGGGGGCAGATTTGGGGGTGTCTCGGGGGGGTTTGGGGGTGTCAGGGGGGTCTCTGAGCCCCCCCCTGACCCCCCTGTGCCCTCTCCCAGTCCCGCCGCTATTACTTCCTGAGCCAGGAGCCCCCCGAGGAGGCCGGGGGGGGGTCGGGGCAGCGCTGCCGCGAGTTGGAGCAGCAGGTGAGGCCTGGACTCACCTGGGGGGGGTGGTGGGGGGGGGTCCCCAAATCTTGTGTGTGTCCCCCCCCCAGTTTCCACCTGAGGGTGAGCGGGAGGGGATTCTCTGCTGGCTCCTGTGAGGGGTGGGAGCACTTGGGAGGGGATCCCGCACACCTGCACCCCATCCCAGGCACCTAGGTGTCTCCCACGCACCTGAGCTTCCCCGTGCCGGGTTAAGAACACGCAAAACTTAAGGAAAAAGGATTTTTTCGCGGTTCCTGCGAGGGGTGGGAGCGCCTGGCAGGGGATCCCGCTCACCTCTGCCCCTCCCCACACGCCCGGGCGCTGCAGGTGGCCACGCTGCTGGAGGAGAAGGGACACCTGGCCGCGGAGAACCGGGCGCTGCGGGAGCAGCTCGACTCCGACGCCGCCGGCGCCGCCGCCAAGAAGCTGCTGCGGCTGCAGACGCAGGTGGAGGAGCTGCAGGAGGAGAACTACAGGTGAGGCCTCGCCCCCCCCGCGACGCCCCCTCCCCTGTGGCGCTCACCTGAGGCCGGGGCGGTGCCGCCGCAGGCTGGAGAGCGGCAAGGAGGAGCTGCGGGCGCGCTGCTCGCGGCTGGAGCAGGAGGCGCGGGGGCTGCAGCTGCGGGCGCAGGAGCTCAGCGGGCTGGCCGGGGAGGCGCGGGCGCTGCGCGACGAGATGGACCTGCTCAGGTGAGCCAGGGCCTGCTCAGGTGAGCCAGGGGCCTGCTCAGGTGAGCCGGGGGCGCTCCCGGGAGGCTCCACGTGCAGGGCTCGGCTGTAGCGGGGCAGGTTTGGGGGTTCTGCTTGTCCCGGGGTGTCACTGTGGCTGCGGTTCCCCGTCGCCCAGGGCGTCGTCGGCGCGGGCGGGGCGGCTGGAGGCGGCGGTGGCCACGTACCGGGGCCGGGCGGCGGCGGCGGGGGAGCTGCGGCGCTGGGTGCGGGCGCTGGAGGAGCGCCACGCCGCCCAGACGCGCCGCGCCGCGCACCTGCAGCAGCAGCTGGGCCGCGCCCAGGCCGGCTGTGCGCAGCTGGAGGCCGCCCGCAGGCAGGTGAGGCGGCGGGCGGTGGGGAAAGGGCACGTGGCCGCCGGTGGCCGTGCCCGGGGGCCACCGCGGTGTCCCCGCGCAGGTGGAGGAGCTGAGCGGGCAACAAGCTGAGGCGGCGCTGAGGGCCGAGAAGTGGCACCTGGAGTTCCGGCACCTGCAGGAGCGGTTCGAGGCGCTGAGCCAGGAGAAGGAGGTGGGCGAGGCTCGGGGCCGCGGCGGGGGCGCGGCCGGGGACCCCGGTGACCGCTGACAGCCCGTGTCCCCGCGCAGCGGCTGCTGGAGGAGCGGGACGCGCTGCGCGAGGCCAACGAGGAGCTGCGCTGCGCGCAGGTGCAGCAGGGCTACCTGGGCCAGGCAGGTGAGCGCGGGGGCCACAAAGCCGCCCCGGCAGGTGCCAGCTGCCGTCAGGAGGTGACAGAACGCCGGGGCAGGAGGGGACGCGCGCCTGGCTGAGCAGGACCCGCGTAGGAGACAGCGGAGGATCCCCGCTCTGGGCATTCGTAGGGTTTGGGGGGGCTCGGGGGGGGGCTTGGGTGTGCAGGGGGGATCCCCAGGGCACCATTTTGGGGCGTCACCTCCTGCCCCCCACTCATAATCCGCTTTTTAACCCTCACAGATGCGGGGCTGGAGGGGGGCCCAGCCCCTCCCCGGAATTTGGCGGCTGAGATCCTTCCCGCGGAGCTCAGGTGCGTCCAGGGGGGTGTCCAACCCCCTGAGGGAGGGTCCCCAACCTTTCCAGCGTCCCCCATGACCCCCTCGGTGTCCCCCCACAGGGACACGGTGACACGGCTGCGACGGGAGAACCGACGGCTGCGGCTGCAGCGGGACCAGCTCCGGCACAGGTGGGGGGACTGGGGGGGTCAGGGGGTCCTCAAAACACCCCTAAGGCCCCTCCCCAACCCCCATTGACCCCCCCAGTCCCTAATGCCCCGCACGCCCACAGACTGGAGGCCACGGAGGCGGCCGAGCCTCGGACAGCGCAGGGGAGGCCTCAGGAGGAGGTGAGGGGGGGGAAGTCGGGGAGATTTTAGGGGGGTCTCTCAGCATCAAGGGGGGGCCCCAACTCATTGTGGGGGTCTCGGTGTCTTGGGGAGGCCACGTTTTGTTGGAGGCAGCTGCTTCAGCTCTTTCTCGCTTCCCCCCCAGCTGTTGCTGCTGGAGGAGACCCCGGAGGACCTGTGAGTTTTAGGGGCTGGGGAGGGGATTTGGGGAGCCCCCCCAACACCACCAACCTGTGACCACCCCCTGCTCCTCCAGGGATGAGTTGCCAGAGGGAGAGGAGGAGGAGGAGGAGGAGGAGGAAGAGCTGGAGTCCTCCAGGGCTGGTACGAGGAGGGGGTCCTGAGTGGGTATCAGGATTTTGGGGGGTGGGTCCTGAGGGGAAAATTTGGGGGGGTCTGGGGGGGTATCCTGAGGATCAGGGGTGTTGGGGGATCCTGGGGTTTGAGGTCTGGGTGGAGTGGAGCAGGCAGGAGCTGAGCTGTGCCTCAGTTTCCCCAGGAAGATTTGGGGCGGTTTGAGGGTCTTTCCTAGCTCCCTGTTCCTCTTTCAGGATCAGGATTTAGAGGTTCCACGCGGTCACCCCCCCAAAAGCCCTCGGTCCCCACTGGGGACCCACCCGGGACTCCCCCTTTGGCCCCCGTCCTGCAGCTGCTCCGCAACCAACTGCAGGAGAAGGATGCGCTGATCCGGCACCTGGAGGTGAGGGGGGAATCCGAGGGTCTGGGGGGTGGGGGGGAGTGTCCTGGGGGGTCTCCAGCTCCAGCTGAGCCCCCCCAAAACATCCCCCCAGAGCGACTGGGAGCGCAGCCAGGCACAGCGGGAGCGCGAGGAGCGGCTGCTGGTCACCGCCTGGTACAACATGGTGAGGGGACACGGGGACATCGGGGGGGCACAGGTCCGTGTGGGTGGGAGCATCTACGGGGGTGTGCGTTCCTGGGGGGCTATAATGGGGGGGTCCCTTCACTTGAAGGGTTTCCCCTGGTTCCTCTCTGTGGATCTCGGGGAGGACCCCATTAATCCCTTGTGTCCCCTCAGGGCCTGGCACTGCAGCAGCAGGAGGGAGGGATGGCGCCGCGGGGCCTCCCCAGCGGGGCTCAGTCCTTCCTGGCCCAGCAGCGCTTGGCCACGATCGCCCGGCTAGCGCGGATCCCTCACGGCCGGGTTCCCTCCAGCTGAGGGGGCGTCCCCCCCACCCCACCCCCAAATCCCTCAGACTCAAGGGGGGCCTCCGGACACCCCCGGAGTTTTGGGGGAGCCCCCAAACACCCCCCTGACCGAGGGGGGTCCCCCTCACTCTGGGCTGGTCCCATTTCAGACACTACGAGCCTGAGCTCCCCACCTTGTTTTGGGGGGCCCTGGACCTTGCCCCCCTCCCTTTGGGGGGGGGGCTTTTAGCACTTCTATTTTTGTAGCCTATTTCAGGGGGGGTCTTGTGTTTGTTACCCCCATAAAATTGTCCAATAAAGCCTCAGGACTCAGCAATGGAGGTTTGTTATGGGGGGCTTGTATGGGCTAAGCTGTGGGTGGGGGGTGTTTTGGGGGTCTCTGTCTTAAACCATAGGTGGTGGGGGGTGAGCACCCTACAGATTAGTTTAAATTTTGCCCTTTTTTCCTCATGTTTCCTGCCCTTTTTCACTCAGGTTTCCACATTTTTCTCCTCACGTTTCTCTCCCTTTTCCCCCCTCACCTTTCCCGCCCTTTTCTCCCCTCACATTTCCCGCTCTTTTCTCCCCTCACGTTTCCCGCCCTTTTTCTCCCCTCACGTTTCCCGCCCTTTTCTCCCCTCACGTTTCCCGCCCTTTTCCCCCCTCATGTTTCCCGCCCTTTTTCTCCCCTCACGTTTCCCGCCCTTTCCCCCCCTCACGTTTCCCGCCCTTTTCTCCCCTCATGTTTCCCGCCATTTTTCTCCCCTCACGTTTCCCGCCCTTTTCCCCCCTCACGTTTCCCGCCCTTTTCTCCCCTCACGTTTCCCGCCCTTTTTCTCCCCTCACGTTTCCCGCCCTTTTTCTCCCCTCACCTTTCCCGCCCTTTTCCCCCCTCACGTTTCCCGCCCTTTTCCTCCCCTCACGTTTCCCGCCCTTTTCCTCCCCTCACGTTTCCCGCCCTTTTCCTCCCCTCACGCTTCCCGCCCTTTTCTCCCTTCACGCTTCCCGCCCTTTTCTCCCCTCACGCTTCCCGCCCTTTTCTCCCCTCACGTTTCCCGCCCTTTTCTCCCCTCACGTTTCCCGCCCTTTTTCTCCCCTCACCTTTCCCGCCCTTTTCCTCCCCTCACCTTTCCCGCCCTTTTCCTCCCCTCACCTTTCCCGCCCTTTTCTCCCCTCACGTTTCCCGCCCTTTTCTCCCCTCACCTTTCCCGCCCTTTTCCCCCCTCACGCTTCCCGCCCTTTTCTCCCCTCACCTTTCCCGCCCTTTTCCTCCCCTCACGCTTCCCGCTCTTTTCTCCCTTCATGCTTCCCGCCCTTTTCTCCCCTCACGCTTCCCGCCCTTTTCTCCCCTCACGTTTCCCGCCCTTTTCTCCCCTCACATTTCCCGCCCTTTTTCTCCCCTCACGTTTCCCGCCCTTTTCTCCCCTCACATTTCCCGCCCTTTTTCTCCCCTCACGTTTCCTGCTCTTTTCTCCCCTCACATTTCCCGCCCTTTCCCCTCATAATTAAGGAAACCTCTCTAGTTAAACCCTTAAAATGATGAAAAAGGGGTTTTCCCCCCCTCAATTTAACCCTTAAAAAGGGCTTCCCACTATATTTAGACCTCTAAAATGATGGGTAAAGAGGCTCTCCCCCCCCAAATTAAAACCTAAAAATGGTGAAAAACGTGGTGTTTCCCTCAATTTAAATCCTTAAAATTGAGGGGCCTGCCTCATTTTAAATTTTTTAAGAGGAATTGCCCCTCAGTTGAACCTCCCAAGAGGTTTCCTCCTCCCATCACTGGTTTTCCCTCACGGAACACCATTTTTGGGGCTTTTTGACACCATTTTCCCCATAAAGTCCCTTAAAAGAGAGGGCCCCCCTCGATGGAACTCTTAAATCGGCCCATAAAGAGGCTCCTCTCAATTTAAACCCTTAGAAATGAGGGAAAACACAGATTCCGCCTCAATTTAGCCATTTAAACAATGAAAAAGTTAGATTTGCCCTCAACTGAAACCTTAAAATAACAGAAAAAGGGGATTCCCTGTCAATTAAACCTCTTCAAATCACCGAAGAAGCAGGCTTTTCCTTCCATTTAAACCCTTAAAATCGTGAAAAAAACTGTTTCCCTTCAATTTAATCCCTTAAACCCGCAGATACAAGGCAGCGCAGCGATCCTCAGGGTTTTGGGAGGGGTTTTTAACTCCGCCGCCACCTTCGGAGCGGGCGTAGCCGCGGCTTCGGGCGGGCTCTGCGCAGGCTCAGAAGGGCGGGGCGGGGCGGCGGAAGCGCGTCAGGCGCGGGCGGAAGCGCGTCAGGCGCGGGCGGAAGCGGCCGGGACGGGCGGGTGCCGGAGGGTCGCGGCGGCCGCGCCATGGTGGATTACAGCGTGTGGGACCACATCGAGGTCTCGGACGACGAGGACGAGACTCACCCTAACATCGACACCGCCAGTCTCTTCCGATGGCGGCACCAGGTGCGGCTCGGGCGACCCGCGCCACCCCGCAGGCCTGGCACTCCCCGGGAGGCCCGTTCTCATGGCGACCGGCCCCGGGATTCCCAGAGGGAATGGGAAGGGGAAGGGGAAGGAAGGGAGGATGTTTTCTTGTTCCCGCCGTAGTCAGTCCCTGGGACCTCCCTGTGCTCCCCCTGTGCCCACAGGGTCGGCCCCGGGATCGCCACGGGCAAGGGCAAGGAGGGGGGTTTGTTCTGTTCCCATCGCAGCCAGCTCCAGGACCCCCCGTGGGGTGGGGGCTTCTCTTTTCGCACAGGATCAGCCCCCCTGTTCCCATAGGATTGACCCAGAACACCCCCAGGGGGAGCGGGCTCCCCGTATTCCCGTAGGATCATCCCTGGAACCCCCACTGGGCGAGTTCCCCCGCCCCTGGGGTGGCCCCGGCACAGCCCCTTCCCCGTTCCTGCTCCGTTCCTGCTCCGTTCCCCCAGTCCCTGCCCTGTCCGGGGCCTTCTCGCTCTCTCGGGAAGCACTTTGAGGGGCACAGACCCCTCTCAGCTTCCCGGGCTGACCCGTGGTGGCATTTTTAATGGCTCGGAGCGAATCCTCGGGGTCAGAGTCACCCCCAATTTTCCCGTGGAAAAGCTGTCGTTCCCTCCCGGTTCCAGCAAAACATTCCGGAGCTGTGCGGAAAGGCTCCGCTTTTCCCCCTCAGGCGAGGGAAATTCGGGGTTGTTGCCTCCCCGTGCAAGTCTGGTTTTGAGGTTAAATCCTCCGGTTTTGGTTCTTTGGAGCGTTCGGGGCATTTCCTTGTGGGAATCGGTGGCTCCCAGCGTGATCCCAGTCACTCCCAGTTTAATCCTAGTATATCTCAGTTTAATCCCAGTCGCTCCCAGGGTGATCCCAGTCACTCCCAGTTTAATCCCAGTCGCTCCCAGTATATCCCGCATTCCCGAGGGATAACGGATCCAGGGGAGCCCGTGGGGCACCTTGGAGCGCCGGGAACGGCCCGTTAACGATGGCCCGGCTCCGTTTGTGCCGTGTTTGCCGCCGTGCCCCGCTCAGGCCCGCGTGGAGCGGATGGAGCAGTTCCAGAAGGAGAAGGAGGAGCTGGATAAAGGCTGCCGGGAGTGCAAACGGAAACTCGCCGAGTGCCAGAAGAAAATGAAGGAGCTGGAAGTGGCGGACCCGGAGAGCGGGAAAGGGGAGCTGGAGAAGCTCCAGGCCGAGGCCCAGCAGCTGAGAAACGAGGAGAAGAGCTGGGAGAACAAGCTGGAGGAGCTGCGGAAGAAGGAGAAGAACATGCCCTGGAACGTGGACACGCTCAGCAAGGATGGCTTCAGCAAGGTGGGGTCAGGAGAGCCCCCTCTGCGTCCCCTCTGATCCCCTGCGGGTCCCCCCTCAACCGTTCCCCGTTTCCTTCGGCTTCCCAGAGCGTTTTCAACGTGAAACCCGAGGAGAAGGAGGAGACGGAGGAGCAGAAGGAGAAGAAACACAAAACCTTCGTGGAGCGATACGAGAAGCAGATTAAACACTTCGGTGAGGGTTTGGGGGGGGGCTTAGGGAGCTGGGAGCAGATTTTTGGGGTTCTCCAGGCTTGGGAACATCCTCCTGTGTCGGGATCAGCTGGGAATCCTCTGGCTCTGCTGAAAAATTGAGGATTTTAGGCGTTTTTCCCATTTTCTTTCCCCCTTGTTGAAGCACAGGTTGGGGGGGGGTTGATTAAACCTGGGCACGAGTCGCTCCCCTTTCTCCCCCACCGTTTTCCTGATGAAGTTTAGCGTTCTCAGGAGCGGGAAACCTCCCCGTTTCCCTGTTTTCAGGGATGCTGAGGCGTTGGGATGACAGCCAGAAATACCTCTCGGATAACCCCCACCTGGTCTGCGAGGAGACAGCCAACTACCTGGTCATCTGGTGCATCGATCTGGAGGTGGAAGAGGTGAGGAATCGGGATGAAATCCCCTTTTTCCAGGCTGGAATTGCCTTGTGCTCACCTCACTGGGCTTTTTCCCGTTTTTTCCTGCCAGAAAAATGAGGGAATTGGGGAATTACAAAGGAGATGAGGTGGGGGAAGATCCTTAAAATCGTCCTTAAAATCATCCCATCGAAGCAGCTGCTCCTTCTTTAGGGAGAGGGGTTCGCCCCCAGACCCCCCTCCTGCAGCTCCGGGGTTTTTTTGGGATGAGGAACCCATCACTGGCCACAAAACCAGGGAATTTGGGATGAAAAAAAAGCCCCTTTAAGACCACCCAGCCTCATCCCATTGACCTCACCACACCCATCCAGCCCCTGGAGGGATTCCCTCACCCGAATCATTTCTCCCACCAAGAAGAAGGGATTTGGGATGAGTGGGGAACGGGGGGATTTGGGGAGATTTGGGGGGATTTGGGGGATTTTCCACCCCGTTTTCCTGCCCCTCGCAGAAGCACGCGCTGATGGAGCAGGTGGCCCACCAGACCATCGTCATGCAGTTCATCCTGGAGCTGGCCAAGAGCCTCAAGGTGGACCCCAGGGCTTGTTTCCGGCAGTTTTTCACCAAAATTAAGGTAAAAACCCCACCTGGACACCCCAAAATCCCCTGTGGGCCGAGTGGAGCCCCACTTCTCACTGGTTTAGCCTCAAAATTTTTCACTTTTCTTGAGGTTTGACCCAGGGGGATCTGGCTCAGGGGGTGGAATTGGGGGTTTGGGGATTGGAAATGGGGGTTTGGGGATTGGAATTGGGGGTTTGGGAGTGGAATTGGGGATTTAGGGGTGGAAATGGAGGTTTGGGGATTGGAATTGGGGATTTAGGGGTGGAAATGGGGCTTCAAAGGGTGGAAATGGGGGTTTGGGATTGGAATTGGGGATTTGAGATTGGAATTGGGGATTTAGGGGTGGAAATGGGGGTTTCGGATTGGAATTGGGGGTTTGGGAGTGGAATTGAGGATGTAGGGGTGGAAATGGGGATTTGGGGAGTAGAATTGGGGATTTGGGAGTGGAATTGGGGCTTCAGAGGGTGGAAATGAGGATTTGGGAGTGGAATTGGGGATTTAGGGGTGGAATTGGGGGTTTGGGAGTGGAATTGGGGCTTCAGAGGGGGGAAATGGGGATTTGGGATTGGAATTGGGGATCAGGGATGGCAATGGGGTTTCAAAAGCAGGCAAATGGAGTCCAGGGACTACAAATGGGGGTTCACACCTTCCCCCCACGGCACAACTCGCCCCCAATTCCCCCTCCTTTACCCCCAAACCCTGTCCTCCCCCCCCCCCCCCAACTCTCCGCGAGCTTCCCGGCACCGCGGGACGAGACGGAGCCGGGAGGAGCTCGGGGCTGGGAATTTGGGGGTCTGAGCCCCCCTGAGCCCCCTCTGTTGCCATCAGACAGCGGATCAGCACTACCTGGAGGGCTTCACGGAGGAGCTGGAGGCCTTCAAGGAGCGGGTCCGGGGCCGGGCCCGGGCGCGGCTGGAAAAGGCCCTGCGGGAGTACGAGGAGGAGGAGCGGCAGAAACGCCTCGGGCCCGGCGGCCTCGACCCCGTGGACGTCTACGAGTCCCTGCCCGCCGTGAGTGGCCTGGTTTGGGGTGAAATCCCCCAGTTTTGGGGCCCCTCGTGAGCTTTGGTCATTCCCAGCGCGATCCCACAAATCCCTGCCCGCCATGAGTGGCCAGGTTTGGGGTGAAATCCCCCACTTTTGGAATGTTTTGGGACCCCTCATAAGACTCAGTAACTCCCAGTCATTCCCAGCGCGATCCCATAAATCCCTGCCCTCTGTGAATGGCCGGGTTTGGGGTGAAATCCCCCGGTTTTGGGGTGTTTTGGGGCCCCTTGTGAGCTTCAGTCATTTCCAGCGCGATCCCACAAATCCCTGCCCCCTCTGAGTGGCTGGGTTTGGGGTGAAATCCCCCGGTTTTGGGGCGTTTTGGAGCTCTCATAAGACTCAGTAACTCCCAGTCGTTCCCAGTGCGATCCCACAAATCCCTGCCCCCTGTGAGTGGCCGGGTTTGGGGTGAAATCCCCCGGTTTTGGGGCGTTTTGGGGCCCCTCGTGAGCTTTGGTCGTTCCCAGCGCAATCCCACAAATCCCTGCCCTCCTCTGAGTGGCTTTTGGGGCTAAAACCCTGAAATTTGGAGTGTTGGGGGTGTGGGGGCTCCTCGTGGGATTCGATTGCTCCCCATGCAAGTCTGGTTTTGAGGTTAAATTCTCCGGTTTTGGTTCTTTGGAGCGTTTGGGGCATTTCCTTGTGGGAATCGGTGGCTCCCAGCACGATCCCAGTCACTCCCAGTTTAATCCCAGTCACTCCCAGTTTAATCCCAGTCGCTCCCAGTTTAATCCCAGTTGCTTCCAGTATCTCCCAGTCGCTCCCAGTATCCCCCAGTCGCTCCCAGCACCGCTAACCAAGTCCCTGGGCCCGGCAGGAGCTGCAGAAATGCTTCGATGTCAAAGACGTTCAGATGCTGCAGGACACAATCAGCAAAATGGACCCAACCGTGAGTTTGTGCCCCAAAAACCTCTCGGGGGGGTCCCCAAATCCCTCAGGGGGGACCCAAACACCTCGGGATGGGCCCCAAATCCTTCGGGGGGGGTCCCCAAATCCCTCAGGGGGGACCCAAATCCCTCAGGGGGATCCCCAAACCCTTCTGGGGGACCCAATTCCCTCGAGGAGTCCCCAAATCCCTCAGGGGAGTCCCCAAACCCCTTAGGGGGATCCCAAATCCCTCAGGGGGGTCCCCAAACCCTTCTGGGGAGTTTCCAAATTCCTCAGGGGGGACCCAAATCCCTTGGAGTGTGTCCCCAGATCCCTCAGGGGGTCCCCAAACCCTTTGGGGAGTTCCCAAATTCCTCAGGGGGTTCCCAAACCCATCAGGGGAGGACCCAAATCCCTCAGGGGGGTCCCCAAACACCTCGGGGGGTCCCCAAACCCCTTTGGGGAGTTCCCAAATCCCTCGGAGCCTGTCCCCAGATCCCTCAGGGGGTCCCCAAACCCCTCAGGGGGATCCCCAAACCCCTCAGGGGGGTCCCCAAACCCTTCGGGGAGCCCCCAAACCCCTCAGGGGGATCCCCAAACCCCTCAGGGGGATCCCCAAACCCCTCAGGGGAGCCCCCAAACCCTTCGGGGAGCCCCCAGCCCCCTCCCTGAGCGCGTTCCCGTCCCGCAGGAGGCCAAGTACCACATGCAGCGCTGCATCGACTCAGGGCTCTGGGTGCCCAACGCCAAGGGGGGGGACGGGGCGGAGAAGGGCGCCGGGGAGGCCGTGTACGAGGAGATCCAGAGGGAGAACGGCGCCGAGGACAAGGGCAAGCCCTGATCCCCGACCCCGGGCTGCAGGAAACGAGGGGAAAAAAGGCGGAAAAGGTCAATTAAAAAAAAAAACAAACCAACCCCACACGCCCCGTGGGAGAAGCAGCAAAAGCGGGCGGGGAGGGGTCGTGCCCCCCCTCCCCCCTTCCTCCTCCTCCTCCTCCTCGCCCCTTCCCCTCCCCCCTCACGCCCCTCCCCGCGCTTTTCACGCCGTGGAGACTTTGGGAGGTTGTTGGAGCCCCCCCCTCACACCCCCCCGTCCTCGGCACCCCCCGGTCCGGGACTGGGGGGGGGTCCGTGGGTTTTTGGGGGGGCTGGGGTGGGTCAGAGCCGCGGTGCCGGAGCGGAGAATAAAGAGATCGGAGAAGCTGAGCGTGGAGTGGGGCTCTGGGGCCGCTCTGGGGCCGCTTTGGGAATGGGGGGTGGGGGGCGGGCAACGAACTGGAGGGGCCGGGGGCTGTGACCCCCCCACCCCCATCGTGCCAGCCCCTTCCCCTGATGGGGCTGGGCCCAGATGTGGCCGTGTCTCTATCCAGATGTGGCGCCAGCTTGGATCCCGGTCCAGCTGTGCCCGTGGCTTTGGGTCCAGCTGTGCCCCTTCCAGCACCCCTCATTCCGGATCCAGCTGTGCCCCCCTCCATTCCAGATCCAGCTGTTCCCCCCCATTCCGGATCCAGCTGTGCCACTTCCAGCAGCCCCCATTCCAGATCCAGCTGTGCCCGTGGCTTTGGGTCCAGCTGTGCCCCTTCCAGCACCCCTCAATTTGGATCCAGCTGTGCCCCCCCCCCCCCCCCCATTCCAGATCCAGCTGTGCCCGTGGCTTTGGATCCAGCTGTGCCCGTCCATTCCGGATCCAGCTGTGCCCCCTCCCACATTCTGGATCCAGCTGTGCCCCCCCCTTTCAGATCCAGCTGTTCCCCCCACCCCCCCCCCCCCATTCTGGATCCAGCTGTTCCTCCCCATTCCGGATCCAGCTGTTGCCCCCCTCCCCCATTCCGGATCCAGCTGTTGCCCCCCTCCCCCATTCCGGATCCAGCTGTGCCCCCTCAAGGCCCCGCCCCCTCAAGGCCCCGCCCCCCAAGGCCCCGCCCCCTCCCGCCCCTCAGCCAATCAGATCGTTTCTCATTGCGCGGCCCCACCCATGGGGCGCAGGCGCGTGGGCGTGGCCTGGCCGCGTTGCGGGCCAATGGCAGCGCGCGTCTCTCCGGGCCAATGGGAGGCGGCGGCTCTGCGGGGCGGAGGGAGCCGGAGCGGCGGCCGGGCCGGGGCCGGTACCAACGGGGGGAACCGGGGGGGGGTCGGTACCAACACAGGGAGGGGGACAGGGCCCGGGGACAACCGGGGGACAACGGGGGGCTGATGCCAACCGGGGAGGGGGGACAGGGGTCGGTTCCAACCGGGGGGGGGCCCGGAACCAACCCTGTGAGGGGACGGGGGCCGGTACCAAGCGGAGCGGGGGGGAGGGAGGGGACGGGCCTCGGTACCGAGTGGGGGTGTGGGGGGAACAACGTCTTCTGAGAGTGTGAAATGGGTCAAAATCCACCCCAAGATGGGTCTAAATTTCAGCTTGAAGTGGGTCAAAATCTACTCTGAAACGGGTGAAAGTTTCGTCTTGAAGTGGGTCAGAAATCCATCCCAAAATGGGTCAAAATCCACCCTGGAATGGGTCAGAAATTCACCCCCAGGCGGGTCAAAATCCACCCCAAAATGGGTCAAAATCTACCCTGGAATGGATCAGAAATTCACCCCCAAGTGGGTTAAAAATCCACCCCCAAGTGGGTCAAAATCCACCCCAAAATGGGTCAAAATCCACTCCAGAACGGATCTAAATCCGTCCTGACACGAATCCAAATCCACCTCAAAAAGGGTCCAAATTCCACCCTGAGGCGGGTCCGAAATCCCTCCTGAAAATCCCCAAATCCACCGCGAAACGCCTCCAAAATCCATCTGGGAACGAGCTGGGAATGCCTCCAAAATCCACCCTTTTCCCCCCCAAAAAAAAACCCCCAGAATTTGCTCTGTCCCATCTCCCTCATCCCCATCCCTCCACTGTCACTGGGCCGAACTGGTTTCACTGGGATTTCTCTGGATGGAAGAGGCGGGAAGCGGATCCAGGAGATCCCGACCCCTTTCCCGCTGCTTCCCCCTTTTCCCCCCCGGTGCATCCCAGGCTCTGGGAGCCTCGAGAATTCCATTCCGGAGCCTCATCCCTGCTTTTCCCCCCTCGGGAAGGCGCCGCCATGCCGCTGTGCCAGCGCGGGGTGAAGGCCGAGGCCGAAGGCTGCGGATTCCCGGCCGGCTCCGGGGTCAAGGTGTTCCTGCACTGGAGCGGGGACGAGGAGCGGGAACGCTGCCGGGTTTATTCCCAAGGATCCCTCAGCGCCGAGGAAATCTGCATCGACCTCTCCCGCAGGATCGGTGAGCGGCGGTCCCGGTTTGCCGAAGGATTCCCGGTTTGCCGAAGGATTCCCGGTTTGCTGAGGGATTCCTGGTTTGCCGAGGGATTCCCGGTTTGCCAAGGGATTCCCGGTTTGCTGAAGGATTCCCGGTTTTCTGAAGGATTC
The DNA here is from genome assembly GCF_020740725.1 of Corvus hawaiiensis. Classification (NCBI taxonomy): domain Eukaryota; kingdom Metazoa; phylum Chordata; class Aves; order Passeriformes; family Corvidae; genus Corvus; species Corvus hawaiiensis. The sequence goes on from NC_063244.1 coordinate 600,649, forward strand.
CCGGTTTGCCGAGGGATTCCCGGTTTGCTGCGGGATTCCCGGTTTTCTGAAGGATTCCTGGTTTGCCGAGGGATTCCCGGTTTGCCAAGGGATTCCCGGTTTGCTGAAGGATTCCCGGTTTTCTGATGGATTCCCGGTTTTCTGAGGGATTCCCGGTTTGCCGAGAGATTCCCGGTTTGCTGCGGGATTCCCGGTTTTCTGAGGGATTCCCGGTTTTCTGAGGGATTCCTGGTTTGCCGAGGGATTCCCGGTTTGCCGAGGGATTCCCCGGTTTTCTGATGGATTCCCGGTTTGCCGAGGGATTCCTGGTTTGCCGAGGGATTCCCCGGTTTTCTGATGGATTCCCGGTTTTCTGAGGGATTCCTGGTTTGCTGAAGGATTCCCGGTTTGCCGAGGGATTCCCCGGTTTTCTGATGGATTCCCGGTTTTCTGAGGGATTCCCGGTTTTCTGAGGGATTCCCCGGTTTGCCGAGGGATTTCCAGTTTTCTGAGGGACAGGGAATGGGGCAGGGGGGTTCCCACTGCGTCCTGCCCCGAGGCTGAGGAATTCCTGAGAACGCCAGATTTTCTGAGGAAAACACCAGGAATTCCCAGGGAACACCAGGAATTCCCAAAGAAAACACCAGGAATTCCCAGGGAAAGTCAGATTTTCCAGGGAAAATACCAGGAATTCCCAGGGAGCACCAGATCCCGACTGGATTCCTTCCCAAGGCTGAGAAATTCCCAGGTTTCTGATCCCCAGGGCTTTCTTGGGAATAAAACCCACTGGATTTTGTGGTTCGGTTTATTTTTTGGGAATAAAAACCTGCCGAGTTCGGGTTTACCGGGAATGAAACTGGCTGGGCTTGGGCTCGTTGGGAATTAAAGCAGCCGGAATTTTGCTCCTTGGGAATTAAACCAGCCGAGTTCTGGTCCCTTGGGAACAAAACCCCCTCTGGAATTCCGGTTTTTCTGGGAATACCCCCTCATCTCAGCTGCCCTTTCCTGCTTTTCGGGACTCTCTGGGCTTTATTTTTTTTTTTCCCCCTCCCAAGGGGTTTTTTTTGGGAAAACGGGGTGGGGGTTTTTTTTCCCCCCCATGGAAGATGGGATCTGTGGCATTCCCGGCAGGAATTACCCCGCTCTGCTACAGCCTCTTCGCCCTCTACGACCCCCAGAGCCGGATCTGGCTCCCGCCCAACCACCAGTTCCACATCGGGAAGGACACCAGCGTCAACCTGATCTTCAGGATGAGGTGAGGCCCCCTCCCGTGCCCATTCCCATTCCCATTCCCAACCCCATCCCTGTGGGTGGAATCGGGGCAAAACCCTTGGGAAAGCTCTCCCAGCAGCGTGGAAAAATCCCTGTCCTTATTCCCGCTCTTCCTCAGTCTCCTCCTCCCAGCGCGGGGACTTCCCAACAGCGGCTCTTCCAAAGGGTTTTGGGAGTGCCAGGGATCCTAAAAAGGGATGGGAAAAGGTTGAAATGATCCCGTTCCAGGCTGGAGGAGGCTGCTGCCCTTCATTCCCGGTTCGGATTCGTTCCCTGTGCTCACATCCCGTTTGTTTTAGGAATGTGGCTGATTCCTCTGTGCTTCCAAGACGTTTTGTTCCTTAAAAAAAAAAAAAAAACCCAAATCCACCGATTCCAGCCCGGAATGTGACTCCCAGCCCCTCTCCTCCTCTCCTCTTCCCATTCCAGGTATTATTTCCGGAACTGGCACGGCATGAATGACAAGGAGCCGGCGGTTTTCCGGAATGTGCCGCGCCCGGGGGATTCTCCCGAGGAAAAACCGCCCGGAGGAGCTTTACTGGACAGATCCTCCTTCGAGTACCTGTTTGAGCAGGTGACGGGGGCTGGATTGGGAAAAAATGGGATTGATTTCCCTCAATCCAGCCGGATTTGGGAAAAACCAGGATTGATTCCCCTCAATATGGCTGGATTTGGGAAAAAAATGGGATGATTCCCCTCAATCCAGTCGGATTTGGGAAAAACCGGGATTGATTTCCCTCAATCCAGTCGGATTTGGGAAAAAATGGGATGATTCCCCTCAATCCAGGTGGATTTGGGAAAAACCGGGATTGATTTCCCTCAATACGGCTGGATTTGGGAAAAACCGGGATTAATTTCCCTCAATACGGCTGGATTTGGGAAAAAATGGGATTGATTTCCTTCAATCCGGCTGGATTTGGGAAAAACCGGGATGATTCCCCTCAATCCAGCCGGATTTGGGAAAAACCGGGATTGATTTCCCTCAATACGGCTGGATTTGGGAAAAAATGGGATTGATTTCCTTCAATCCAGCTGGATTTGGGAAAAACCGGGATGATTCCCCTCAATCCAGCTGGATTTGGGAAAAACCGGGATTGATTCCCCTCAATACGGCTGGATTTGGGAAAAAATGGGATTGATTTCCCTCAATCCGGCTGGATTTGGGAAAAACCGGGATGATTTTCCTCAATCCAGCCGGATTTGGGAAAAAATGGGATTAATTTCCTTCAATCCAGCTGGATTTGGGAAAAACCGGGATTGATTCCCCTCAATCCATCCGGATTTGGCTCAGGATCCCTTTTTCCGCCCCCAGGGGTTTATTTAGGGATTAACACCCCCCTGAGTTTTCCCTTTGGAAAGCTTTGATCCCGCTGGGATTGGGGTGGGATCCCGTAATTCCACGGGATCATTTTTTAACCTTTTAAGGGGAATTTGATTCCTTTGAAATTTAAAAAAAACCAAACCCCAAAACCCCCAAGGAAAGGAAATGAGCTCGGGGCTGATTTTCCCCCCCCGATTTTCGGCCAGGGGAAATTCGAGTTCATCAACGACGTCGCGTCCCTGAAGGATTTCCAGAGCGAGCCGGAGATCCAGAGGTTCAAGAACGAAAGTTTGGGAATGGCCGTGCTGCACCTCTCCCACATCGCCATCAAGAAGGGCATTTCCCTGGAGGAGGTGGCCAGGAAGTACAGGTGAAATTCCCGCTTTTCCAGAGGCGTTTCTCCCCGCTTTTCTCCTTTTCCTTCCTCGTTTCCCTCGCTCCGGGGAAGCTGCGTTTCCTCCCTCGCCACCGGCGCGTCCCGACCTCTTCCCAGCCGAGGTTTTCCAAGGGTTTTCCAAGGGTTTTGTGGGTGGTTTATTCCAAGGGTTTCCTCAGAGTTTTCCAAGGGTTTTCTGGGTGGTTTATTCCAAGGTTTTTCTCAGTTTTCCAAGGGTTTTCTGGGAATTTTTAGAAGGTTTTCCAAGGGTTTTCTGGGTGTTTTATTCCAAGGGTTTCCTCAGAGTTTTCCAAGGGTTTTCCGGGAATTTTTAGAAGGTTTTCCAAGGCTTTTCTGGGTGGTTTATTCCAAGGCTTTTCTCAGTTTGCCAAGGGTTTTCCAAGAATTTTTGGAGGGTTTTCCAAGGCTTTTCTGGGTGGTTTATTCCAAGGGTTTCCTCAGAGTTTTCCAAGGGTTTTCCAAGGGCTTTCCAAGAACTTTTGGAGGGTTTTCCAAAGGTTTTCTGGGTGTTCTATTCCAAGGGTTTCCTCAGAGTTTTCCAAGGGTTTTCCGGGAATTTTTAGAAGGTTTTCCAAGGGTTTTCTGGGTGTTTTATTCCAAGGGTTTCCTCAGAGTTTTCCGAGGGTTTTCTGAGAGTTTTCCGAGGGTTTTTTGAGGTTTTTCCCGCCGTTTCTTGGCAGCTTCAAGGACTGCATCCCGCGCTCCTTCCGCCGCCAGATCCAGCAGAACAACTTCCTGACGCGCTTCCGGATGAAGAACGTCTTCCGCCGCTTCCTGCGGCACTTCCAGCGGCACACGGTGGCCGCCGGGAAGCTGTCGGAGCGGGACGTGATGTACAAGTACCTGGCCACCCTGGAACACCTGGCTCCTGGATTTGGGAGCGAGCTTTTCCCGGCGTTTTCCCTGGAAACGGCGTCCGAAGGGGAGAAGGGGCCGCTCTGCGCCAACGGGAGCCGGGAGCGGCCGCCGATCCCGAGGGATTTTCCGGTCACTCACCACGTCCTGGTCACCGGCACCGGAGGGATCCAGTGGCGGCCGGTGGCCGGAGAGGTGGGTTGGGATGAGGTGGTTTTGGGATGAGCCACTCCCGACCCAAATCCCGTTTTTTTTCCCCTCGGTTTGCGGTGCTGGGGCGCTCTGAGCGTTCCTCGAGTTCTTTTTCCAGTTCCTCCCAGTTTGCCTGGAGCCTTTCCCAGCATTCCCATCCAAATCCATTCCCACACCATCTCCTTCTCCTCGGCTTGTGCATCCCCAGACACCCCAGAACCCCCAATCCCACCCCAAAACCCCCCAAATCCATGTGGGGTCACCCCAAATCCCACCTGATCCCAAAGCTCCATCCACAGACACCCCAAAACCCCCCAAATCCATGTGGGATCACCCCAAATCCCACCTGATCCCAAAGCTCTATCCACAGACACCCCAAAACCCCCAATCCCACCCCAAAACCCCCCAAATCCATGTGGGATCACCCCAAATCCCACCTGATCCCAAAACTCCATCCACAGACATCCCAAAACCCCCAAATCCACATGGGATCACCCCAAATCCCACCTGAGCTGATCCCAAACCTTCTCCCCTCAATCCCTCCATCCCCAGACACCCCAAAACCCCCAAATCCACGTGGGATCACCCCAAATCCCACCTGATCCCAAAGCTCCATCCACAGACACCCCAAAACCCCCAATCCCACCCCAAAACCCCCCAAATCCACGTGGGATCACCCCAAATCCCACCTGATCCCAAAGCCCCAATCCACCCCATCCCAACTTTGTGCTCCCACGCTTCCCCTCAGCCTCCAGCTCATCCCAGTTTCCCCAGTACCCACCTCCCCAGCCCAAACCCTTCCCAGCAGCAGGAAAAACCTGGAATTCTCCCCACAGAGCGTGGAAAACTTCTCCCAGCGTGGATATTTTGGGAGGAAAAGCGGGGAATAAGGAGCCGGAGGCGCCGCCGGCCGAGCCCCAGTGGTGCCATTTCTGCGATTTCCGGGAAATCACGCACGTGGTGGTCAAGGATTCCAGGATCTGCATCCACCGGCAGGACAACGAGTGCCTGGTGGGTGGGGATGCATCCCTTGGATGTTGGGATCATGGAATTTTTCTTCCCGGATGGGGAAGAGGCAGCGCTGGGAAGAGCGAGGGTTTTTATGGGGGTTTTTGAGGTTTTTCCAAGGGTTTTCCAAGGGTTATCCAAGGGTTTTATGGGTGTTTTATTCCAAGGGTTTGCTGAGAGTTTTCCAAAGGTTTCCCAAGAGTTTTCCCAAAGGTTTTCCAGGGGTTTCCTGAGGGTTTTCCATGGGTTTCCTGAGGGTTTTCCACAGGTTTTATGAGGGTTTCCTGAGGGTTTTCCATGGGTTTTGTGAGGGTTTCCTGAGGGTTTTCCATGGGTTTCCGGAGGGTTTCCTGAGGGTTTCCTGAGGGTTTTCCATGGGTTTTACGAGGGTTTTCTGAGGGTTTCCCGAGGCCTTTAAGAGTGGTTTTTTCCCAAGAGTTTTCCAGGGCTTTTCTGAGAGTTTTTTGAGGGTCTCCTGAGGGTTTCCCAGGAGTTTTCCGAGGACTTTCCGAGCGTTTCCTGCTCTCCTCCCCAGGAGGTGCAGCTGCCGTGCCCCGGCAGCGCGCTGTCCCTGGTGTCGCTGGTGGACGGATATTTCCGGCTGACGGCCGACTCCAGCCATTACCTGTGCCACGACGTGGCCCCCGCCGCGGCTGCTGCTGAGCCTGCACCACGGCATCCACGGGCCCATGCAGTGAGTGCGGCTTCCCTGCGATCCCAGGGATCATCCGGGATCCTGGGGGATCATCCTGGATCCCTGGGGATCATCCCGGATCCCTGGGGATCATCCCGGAGCTGTTCCGCGTCCTTGGGGTGGTCCCTGGCTGTTTCATTTCCTTTGGGTTCATCCCGAGCCATTCTCTGTCCTCAGGGCTCATCCCAAATCATTCCCTGTCCTCAGGGCTCATCCAGGTGTCCTCAGGGCTCATCCCAAATCATTCCCTGTCCTCAGGGCTCATCCAGGTGTCCTCAGGGCTCATCCCAAATTATTCCCTGTCCTCAGAGCTCATCCCAAATTATTCCCTGTCCTCAGGGCTCATCCAGGTGTCCTCAGGGCTCATGCCAAATTATTCCCTGTCCTCAGGGCTCATCCAGGTGTCCCTGGAGCTCTCCCAGAGCCATTCCATGTCCTTTAGATTCATCCCAAATCATTCTCTGTCCTCGGGGCTCATCCCAATTAATTTCTTTTCCTCAGGAGCTTATCCCAATCCATCCCCTGCCCTCGGGGCTCATCCCAATTAATTTCTTTTCCTCAGGAGCTTATCCCAATCCATTCCCTGCCCTTGGGGCTCATCCCAATCCATCCCCTGCCCTCGGGGCTCATCCCAATCCATGCCCTCCCTCCCTTTTCCAGGGAGGAGTTCGTTTTTGCCAAGCTCCGCCGGGAAGAGCCGGAGGAAGGGCTCTACATCCTCCGCTGGAGCGTCCTGGATTTCAACCGGATGATCCTCTCCGTGCTCAAGAGGAGCCAGCAGCAGGTAGGGATGCGATTCCCAGCTCAGAATTCCCGGGAACTGCCAGCTCTGGGAGCTTTGTGCCTTCAACTCCTGCCTCGATCCCACTTTTCCAGGCTCCTGGAACGCCGGGAGCCTTCAAGTACCGGCAATTCCGGATCCAGAAGAAGGGGGATTCCTTCGTGCTGGAAGGCTGGGATCGGGAATTCCCAACCCTGCGGGAACTCCTGGATGTGCTCAAGGGCTGCACCCTCAAATCCGGCGAGGAAAACTTCACAGTGAAGAGGTGCTGCCCGCCCAAGCCGGGAGGTGAGGACAGGGATCATCCCTCGGGATCGGGAACGGCCGGAATTCCTGGGATTTTCGCTGCTCTGACTCCCGGGATTCACTGGGGGAGGTGGAGGGAATCCACTCTGCTTTCCTGGGATTCCCAGGGATGGATGGAGGGAGCCCTGCTTCCCTGGGATTCACCCTGGGAATGAAGGGACCAGCTCTGCTCTCCTGGCATTCTCAGGGAGCTCACGGGGTTCCCATTCCCTCTTTTCCCAGAGATCTCGGACCTGCTGATCACCAGGAAGGCGAAGGATAACGGGAAGCAGATCCTGAACCTCACCCAGCTCAGCTTCCACCAGATCCGCAAGAACGAGATCACGCAGGTGCTGCTTTCCCGGGATTTCCGCTGCTCTGGTTTCCTGGGATTCACTGGGGGAGGTGGAGGAATCCTCTCTGATTCCCAGGAATTTCACCGCTCTGATTCCCAGGATTCACTGGGAGAGGTGGAGGAATCCTCTCTGATTCCCGGGAATTTCACCGCTCTGATTCCCAGGATTCACTGGGGGAGGTGGAGGAATCCTCGCTGATTCCTGGGAATTTCACTGCTCTGATTCCTGGGATTCACTGGGAGAGGTGGAGGAATCCTCGCTGATTCCTGGGATTCACTGGGGGAGGTGGAAGAATCCTCGCTGATTCCTTGGAATTTCACCACTCTGATTCCCAGGATTCACTGGGAGAGGTGGAGGAATCCTCTCTGATTCCCGGGAATTTCACCGCTCTGATTCCCAGGATTCACTGGGGGAGGTGGAGGAATCCTCGCTGATTCCTGGGAATTTCACTGCTCTGATTCCTGGGATTCACTGGGAGAGGTGGAGGAATCCTCGCTGATTCCTGGGATTCACTGGGGGAGGTGGAAGAATCCTCGCTGATTCCTTGGAATTTCACCACTCTGATTCCCGGGATTCACTGGGGGAGGTGGAGGAATCCTCGCTGATTCCCGGGAATTTCACCACTCTGATTCCCAGGATTCACTGGGGGAGGTGGAGGAATCCTCTCTGATTCCTGGGAATTTCACTGCTCTGATTCCTGGGATTCACTGGGGGAGGTGGAGGAATCCTCGCTGATTCCTGGGAATTTCACTGCTCTGATTCCCAGGATTCACTGGGGGAGGTGGAGGAATCCTCGCTGATTCCTGGGAATTTCACTGCTCTGATTCCCAGGATTCACTGGGAGAGGTGGAGGAATCCTCTCTACTTTCCTGGGATTCTTGGGAATGGAGGGATCAGCTCTGCTTTCCTGGGATTCCCTCCAGATCCCAGGATGCTCCCACACCCCTGGCCCAGCCAGCGGGATGGATTTGCTGTTTCCTCCCTTCCCTTTCCAAGGAAAAAGGAGGGAAAAACCCCCACGGAAGCGGCTTTTTCCCACAGTGGGACGCAGAGGGAAGTTCCAGATGAGAATTCCCACATTCCCAAGGTCCAACAGCTCCCGTTTTTCCCCCTTTTCCCAGCGGGCCCACCTAGGCCAGGGCACCCACACCAACATCTACGACGGGGTCCTGAGCGTCTGCGGGAATTTCGGGAATTCCGGGAACGACGACGAGGCTGAGTATTTTTCCACGGAGCAGAACAACAACAGCCGGGAGCTGCACGTGGTGCTCAAAGTGCTGGATCCCAGCCACAGGGACATCGCCCTGGTGAGCCCTGCCCGGGATTTGGGGGAAAACATGGATTTGGGGGGGTGGGATAGGGATCCAAAAGGGCTGGAAGGTGGCCCCAGAAGGGCTGGAATGGGGATCCCAGGGCTGGAATTTGGCTCCAGAAGGGCTGGAATGGGGATCCCAGGGCTGGAATTTGCCTCCAAGGGCTGGAATTTGGCTCCAGGGGCTGGAATGTGGCTCCAAAAGGGCTGGAATGGGGCTCCAAGGGCTGGAATGTGGCCACAAAAGGGCTGGAAAACGGATCTGGAAAGGGTGGGATGTGGCTCCAGAAGGGCTGGGATGGGGCTCCAAAAGGGGCTGGGATGGAGCTCCAAAGGGGGCTGGAATTTGCCTCCCAAAGCCTGGGATGGGGCTCCAAAAGCCTGGGATGGGGCTCCGAAAAGGGCTGGGATGGGGCTCCGAAAAGGGCTGGAATTTGGCTCCAAAAGCCTGGGATTTGGCTCCCAAAGCCTGGGATGGGGCTCCCGGGAGCTCTGCGGCCCCTCCGGAATGCCGGGATGCCCGTGCCATTCCCGCTGTCCCCGCAGGCGTTCTTCGAGAGCGCCAGCCTCATGTCCCAGGTGTCCCACGTGCACCTGGCCTTCGTGCACGGCGTCTGCGTCCGCGGCTCCGAGAGTAAGTGCGGAACATTCCCGGCCCCTTTTCCCGCCCGAATCCCGGGGGATCATCCCGGATTTTCCCCGCAGACATCATGGTGGAGGAGTTTGTGGAGCACGGGCCCCTGGATGTGCTGCTCCGCAAGGAGAAGGGCCGGGTCTCCGTGGGGTGGAAAATCACCGTGGCCAAGCAGCTGGGAAGCGCCTTGAGCTACCTGGTAATTCCAGCTGGGAATTCTCGTGGATGTCCTGCAGTGCTTCCCCTCCATTTTCCAAGGAAATAACCCCATTTTGGGGATTATTCCGCCTTTCCTGCAGCCCATTCTCGCTCTTTCTTCCCCGTTCTGGGAATTCCAGTCCTGCACGGATTCATTTTGGGGCTGGGAAAAGCGAGGGATGGGGATGGGATTCTGAGCAGGGAGTTGGGAACGGGGCTGGAAAAGCCCTTTTTATCGTTTTATTCCCTGTTTTGGGTTGATTTCGGAGCAAAATCCCAAGACAGGAAGGTGAAATTCCAGCCAGGAATTCCAGCTTTTATATCCCAGAGGCTTCGCCTTGCCCTGTGGCATCGCTGGGATCTTTCCCAATATTCGCTTATTATTGGGAAACTGTTGGAATTTTCCATTGGAAAAATTATTATTGGAACATTTATTATGGGAAAATTATGGCGATTTTTTAATGGGGAAATTTATTACTGGTAAATTTATTATAGGAAAATTATTATGGGAAAAAAATTTTAGTGGGGAAATTTATTATTGGGAATTTTATTATCAGAAAACCGGAAAATATTCACGATAAATAAACAATAATAGATTTTTTTTGGGGGGGGGGAGGGGGAAAAAATTGAATTGGGGAAAAAAATTCCCAATTTTCCCTTTTCCCTCTGCTTTTCCCAGGAGGATAAGAACCTGGTGCATGGGAATGTGTGTGCCAAGAACATCCTGCTGGCCAGGAAAGGGCTGGAGGACGGATCCGTGCCCTTCGTGAAGCTCAGCGATCCCGGGGTCAGCTTCACGGTGCTCTCCCGGGAAGGTACGGGATCATCCCAGCCTGGAATGGGGCAGGGATGGATTTCCGGGGGGAAAGTCCAGGATCCCATCATTTTATATTAAATATCCCATGGTTTATACCTTTAATACCTCATATTTTATACCTTTAATATCCCATATTTTTATGTTTAATATCCTATATTTTACACCTTTAATATTCCTTAGTTTTGTATTTAATACCCCACATTTTCCACCTCGAATAGCCCACATTTTACAGCCTTAATATCCCACATTTTTCTATTTAATATCCCACATTTTCCACCTTGAATATCCCACATTTTTCTATTGAATATCCCACATTTTCCACCTCGAATATCCCACATTTTTCTGTTGAATATCCCACATTTTACACCTCGAATATCCCATACTTCTATACACGATATAAATACATAAAAATATTTCATTCCCACCCCATCCCAACACTTCTCCCGTGGGATCCTCCCCTCAGAACGCGTGGACAGAATTCCCTGGATCGCCCCGGAATGCGTCCGGGATATCGGGAACCTCACCACAGCCGCGGACAAGTGGAGTTTTGGGACAACACTCCTGGAAATCTGCTTCGACGCCGACGTCCCGCTGAAGGAGCGGACACCCTCCGAGGTGATTCCCGCTGTTTTCCTCATTCCTGCCTGGATTTGAAGGTTGGAGAGTGAGTTTTTTTGCCTCGGTTTTCCCGCAGAAGGAGCGTTTTTATGAGAAGAGGCACCGGCTGCCGGAGCCTTCCTGCCGGGAATTGGCCTCGCTGATCTCCCAGTGCCTCAATTACACCCCTGTGGAGCGTCCGTCCTTCCGGACCGTCCTGAGGGATCTCACCCGGCTCCAGCCGCACAGTGAGGGAAAATCCCGGGATTTTGTGGGGGAAAAGGGGCGTGAGGGGATCTCACCCGGCTCCAGCCGCGCCGTGAGGGAAAATCCCGGGGTTTTGTGGGGAAAAAGGAGCGTGAGGGGAGCTCACCCGGCTCCAGCCGCTCCGTGAAGGAAAATCCCGGTGTTTTGTGGGGGAAAGGGGCGTGAGGGATCTCACCCGGCTCCAGCCGCTCCGTGAGGGGCGGGAAGGGGAAAATCGCGGCATTTTGTGAGGGAAAGGGGGGAAAATCCTGGGGTTTTGTGGGGAAAAGGGACGTGAGGGATCTCACCCGCCTGCAGCCGCACCGTGAGGGGCGGGTAAGGGGAAAATCGCGGGATTTTGTGAGGGAAAGGGGGGAAATCCCGATGTTTTGTGGGGGAAAGGGGTGTGAGGGGTCTCACCCGGCTCCAGCCGCACCGTGAGGGAAAATCCCGATGTTTTGTGGGGGAAAGGGGTGTGAGGGGTCTCACCCGGCTCCAGCCGCTCCGTGAGGAGCGGGAAGGGGAAAATCGCGGCATTTTGTGGGGAAAAGGGGGAAAATCCTGGGGTTCTGTAGGGGAAAGGGGCGTGAGGGATCTCACCCGGCTCCAGCCGCGCCGTGAGGGGCGGGAAGGGGAAAATCGCGGCATTTGTGAGGGAAAGGGGGAAAATCCTGCGGTTTTGTGGGGGGAAAGGGGGAAAATCCTGCGGTTTTGTGGGGGAAAAGGGGCGTGAGGGATCTCACCCGGCTCCAGCCGCGCCGTGAGGGGCGGGAAGGGGAAAATCGCGGCATTTTATGGGGAAAAGGGGGAAAATCCTGGGTTCTGTAGGGGAAAGGGGCGTGAGGGATCTCACCCGGCTCCAGCCGCTCCGTGAGGGGCGGGGAAGGAGGAAAATCCCGGGGTTTTGTGGGGAAAAAGGAGCGTGAGGGGTCTCACCCGGCTCCAGCCGCACCGCGAGGGAAAATCCCGGTGTTTTGTGGGGGGAAAGGGGCGTGAGGGGATCTCACCCGGCTCCAGCCGCACCGTGAGGGGCGGGAAGGGAGGAAAATCGCGGCATTTTGTGGGGAAAAATCCTGGGATTTTGTGGGGAAAGGAGCGTGAGGGATCTCACCCGGCTCCAGCCTCTCTGTGAGGGGCGGGGGAAGGGGAAAATCGCGGCATTTTGTGAGGGAAAGGGGGAAAATCCTGGGTTTTGTAGGGGGAAAAGGGACGTGAGGGATCTCACCCGCCTGCAGCCGCACCGTGAGGGGCGGGTAAGGGGAAAATCGCGGGATTTTGTGAGGGAAAGGGGGGAAATCCCGATGTTTTGTGGGGGAAAGGGGGTGTGAGGGGTCTCACCCGGCTCCAGCCGCTCCGTGAGGGAAAATCCCGGTGTTTTGTGGGGGAAAGGGGCGTGAGGGATCTCACCCGCCTGCAGCCGCGCCGTGAGGGGCGGGGAAGGAGGAAAATCCCGGGGTTTTGTGGGGGAAAAAGGAGCGTGAGGGGAGCTCACCCGGCTCCAGCCGCGCCGTGAGGGAAAATCCCGGGGTTTTGTGGGGGAAAGGGGCGTGAGGGGATCTCACCCGGCTCCAGCCGCTCCGTGAGGGAAAATCCCGGTGTTTTGTGGGGGGAAAGGGGCGTGAGGGGATCTCACCCGGCTCCAGCCGCTCCGTGAGGGGCGGGAAAGAAGGAAAATCGCGGCATTTTGTGGGGAAAAATCCTGGGATTTTGTGGGGAAAGGGGGCGTGAGGGATCTCACCCGGCTCCAGCCTCTCTGTGAGGGGCGGGGAAGGGGAAAATCGCGGCATTTTGTGAGGGAAAGGGGGGAAAATCCCGGTGTTTTGTGGGGGAAAAGGGACGTGAGGGATCTCACCCGCCTGCAGCCGCGCCGTGAGGGGGCGGGAAGGGGGAAATCGCGGCATTTTGTGAGGGAAAGGGGGAAAATCCTGGGTTTTGTAGGGGAAAAGCGGGGAAATCGCGGGATTTTGTGGGGGAAAAGGGAGATGAGGATCCTAGAGGCGTGGGGATGTGGTGGTGGGGTGGGGGGTAGGGGATAGAAGGGGGAAAAGGCGAGGGGGGGGAAAGAGGGGATGAGGGGGGAGACGAGGGGGGAGGAAGGGGGGAAAAAGGTAGGAAAAGGGAAGAAAAGAGAGGGAAAGGTTAAAAAAAGAGGGGGGAAGAGAGGAAAAAGTTAAAAAGGGAGAGGGAAAAGGAAGAAAAGGAAAAAGGTCGAGGGGAAAGAGGGCAAAAAAGGGGGAAAAAGGTAATAGAAAAGGCAAAAAGAGAGGGAAAAAAGGGAAAACTCAAGGTCCTTCCCAGACCTCGTGGACATCACCTCGGTAAATCCCGACTTCCCCGTGTCGGATCCCACGGTCTTCCAGAAGCGGTACCTGAAGAAAATCCGGGAGCTGGGGGAGGTCAGTGGCGTCCTGATTCCAGAATTCTGGGCCTGGGGAAGCTGGGAGAGCTCCTTTCCCTGTCTGGATCCAAAATTCCACATTGTAATCCCTATTTCCACTCTTCAACCCCTTTTCCCTGCTGATTTTGCCCCTCCTCCATCCCCCAATTTTATTGCCCTCTCTGGATTCTCCCGGCACAGGGAAACCCCAAAACCTCCTTTCCATGGCCAAAAAAATTCCCAAAAAACTCCCTTGCAGGGCCACTTTGGGAAGGTGAGCCTGTGCTGCTACGACCCCACCAACGACGGCACCGGGGAGATGGTGGCGGTGAAATCCCTGAAATCCGGGAGCAGCCCCCAGCTCCTGAGCTCCTGGAAGAGGGAAATCCAGATCCTCAAGACCCTGTACCACGAGAACATCGTCAAGTACAAGGGATGCTGCAGCGAGCAGGGTGAGGGAAAATCCCACGGGATTTTCCAGCTCCAGATCCGGTGTTTGGCCACAGAGAGGCTAAAAACCCCAATTCCCACATTTTTTGGTCGGGAATCGCTGTCCTGGAATGGATTTGGGGTTGTCCCCAAATTCCCATGAGGATGAGAGACATCAAGGGGGTCAGAGGGGGACATGGGACTCAATCCATGTGGGATTTTCCAGCTCCAGATCTGGTTGTTAGAGGCTAAAAAACCCCAATTCCCACATTTTTTTGGTGGGAAATCTCCGTCCTGGCAGGGATTTGGGGGTTCTCAGGGTGGTCCCCACATTCCCAAGTGTTTTTTCCAGGGGACAAGGTGGTGCAGCTGATCATGGAATACGTCCCGCTCGGAAGCCTCCGGGAATTCCTGCCCAAGCACCCCCTGAGCCTGTCCCACCTCCTGCTCTTTGCCCAGCAGATCTGCGAGGTGAGCCCAAAATGGGGCTGGATCCCAAAAAAAAGGGATTGTTCCCAAAAAACGGGTTTGAGCACCTCAAAAATGGGGGTTATGGCCCCAAATGTGGCTGAATTCCCAAAGAAATGGGGTTGAACACCTAAAAATGGGGGTTACGGCCCAAAATGCGGCTGAATTCTCAAAAAATGGGGTTGAACACCTCAAAAATGGGGGTTATGGCCCCAAAATGCAGCTGAATCCCCAAAAAAATGGCGTTGGACCCTTTGGAAGTGGGGCTGAATTCCCAAAAATGGGGTTGAACACCTAAAAATGGGGGTTACGCCCCCAAAATGTGGCTGAATTCCCCAAAAAAATGGGGTTGAACACCTAAAAATGGGGGTTACACCCCCAAAATGTGGCTGAATTCCCAAAAAAATGGGGTGTTGAACACCTCAAAAATGGGGGTTATGGCCCCAAAATGCAGCTGAATCCCCAAAAAAAATGGCGTTGGACCCTTTGGAAGTGGGGATGAATTCCCAAAAATGGGGTGTGAACACCTAAAAATGGGGGTTATGGCCCCAAAATGTGGCTGAATTCCCAAAAAAATGGGGTTGAACACCTAAAAATGGGGGTTACAGCCCCAAAATGTGGCTGAATCCCCAAAAAATTGGTGTTGGACCCTTTGAAAATGGGGCTGAATTCCCAAAAATGGGTGTGACACCTCCAAATGGGGCTGAACGCCCCAAAATGGGTCTGATTCCCAAAAAAAATAGGGATGAACCCCCCAGAAAACGGGACTGACACCTCAAAATGGGGCTTAATTCCCAAAAATGTGGCTGATTCCCCCCCCCCAAAAAAAAAGGGGGCTGAACCCCCCAAAAAACAGGACTGACACCTACAAATGAGGCTGAACTCCCCAAAATGGGATCGAATTCCCCCAAAACCAGGGATGAACCCCTCAAAAAATGGGATCGCCGCCCACAAAAGCGGCCGATCCCCAGAAAAAAAACCGAGCCAAACCCCCCCAAAATCCCTCCCAAAACAACTGAAACCACCCCAAAACCCCTCTCCAAACCTCCCAAACCCCGCTGCCATCCCATTTCTTCCGCCAGGGCATGGCCTACCTGCATTCCCTGCACTACATCCACCGGGACCTGGCAGCCCGGAACGTGCTGCTGGAGAACGAGCACGTGGTGAAGATCGGCGACTTCGGCCTGGCCAAGGCCGTGCCCGAGGGGCCGCGAGTATTACCGGGTCCGGGAGGACGGCGACAGCCCCGTGTTCTGGTGAGGGCAGCAGGGATCCGCCGGGAACGGGGCCGGGAAAGCGGGGAGGGAACGGGGCCGGGGAAGCGGCAGCTCCGAACTCGCGGCCCGCTCGCAGGTACGCCCCGGAGTGCCTCAAGGAGTGCAAGTTCTACTACGCCTCGGACGTGTGGTCCTTCGGGGTGACGCTCTACGAGCTGCTGACGCGCTGCGACGCCGGGAGCAGCCCCCCGGCCGTGAGTGCTGCTGGGGCGCCTGGGGTTTGGGGGAGTCCTGGGGTTTAGGGGAGTCCTGGGGTTTGGGGGAGTCCTGGGGTTTAGGGGAGTCCTGGGGTTTGGGGGAGTCCTGGGGTTTTGGGGGATTCCTGGGGTTTAGGGGAGTCCTGGGGTTTGGGGGAGTCCTGGGGTTTAGGGGGATTCCTGGGGTTTAGGGGGAGTCCTGGGGTTTAGGGGATTCCTGGGGTTTAGGGGATCCTGGGGTTTTGGGGGATTCCTGGGGTTTAGGGGATTCCTGGGGTTTAGGGGGATTCCTGGGGTTTAGGGGAGTCCTGGGGTTTAGGGGATTCCTGGGGTTTAGGGGATCCTGGGGTTTTGGGGGATTCCTGGGGTTTGGGGGATTCCTGGGGTTTAGGGGAGTCCTGGGGTTTAGGGGATTCCTGGGGTTTAGGGGGATCCTGGGGTTTTGGGGGATTCCTGGGGTTTAGGGGATTCCTGGGGTTTAGGGGAGTCCTGGGGTTTAGGGGATTCCTGGGGTTTAGGGGATCCTGGGGTTTGGGGGATTCCTGGGGTTTAGGGGAGTCCTGGGGTTTAGGGGATTCCTGGGGTTTTGGGGGATTCCTGGGGTTTGGGGGATTCCTGGGGTTTAGGGGATCCTGGGGTTTGGGGGATTCCTGGGGTTTAGGGAGTCCTGGGGTTTAGGGGATTCCTGGGGTTTTGGGGGATTCCTGGGGTTGGGGGATTCCTGGGGTTTAGGGGAGTCCTGGGGTTTAGGGGATTCCTGGGGTTTTGGGGGATTCTGGGGTTTTGGGGGATTCCTGGGGTTTAGGGGGGATTCCTGGGGTTTAGGGGAGTCCTGGGGTTTGGGGGATTCCTGGGGTTTGGGGGATTCCTGGGGTTTAGGGGAGTCCCTGGAGTTTAGGGGATTCTCGGGTTTTAGGGGGATTCCCGGGTTTTCTTTGGGTTTAAGGGGGGGTTTTTGGTGTTTTTTTTTGTGTTTTTTTGGTTTCCCCTGCAGGAATATTGGGGGGGGGGGGGGGGGGGGGGGGGCGGGAAACAACCCCCAAAAAAATTCCATGGAATGGTGGGGAAAACCCCCCCAAAAAATTTCATGGAATGTGGGGGGAAAAAAAATCCCAAAATTTCCATGGAATGGTGGGGGGAAAAAAACCCAAAAAATCCATGGAATGTTGGAAAAAATCCCGAAAAAATTCCATGGAATGGTAGGGAAGAAACCCCCAAAAATTTATGGAATGGTGGGGAAGAAAGCCCCCAAAAAATTCCATGGAATGGTGGGAAAAAACCCAAAAAATTCCATGGAAGGGGGGAAAAAAACCCAAAAAATTCCATGGAAGGGGGGAAAAAGCCCCCAAAAATTCCATGGAATGGTGTGGAAGAAACCCCCCAAAAAAATTCCATGGAATAGTGGGGGAAAAAATCCCAGAAAATCAATGGAACGTGGGGAAAAAAACGCTAAAAAATCCATGGAATGTTGGGAAAGAAATCCCCAAAAAATCCATGAAAGTGGGAAAAAAACCCAAAAAAATGAATGTAAAGTGGGGGAAAAACCCTCAAAAAATCCATGGAATGGGGTGGAAAACCCCCCCAAAAAAACCCCATGGAAGGGAGGAAAAACGGGAAAAAATTCCACGGAATGGGGGGGGGGGGGGAACCCCCCAAAAATCCCCGGAGAGATCCCAAATTTTCCCTTTTCCTCCCCAGAAATTCCTGGAGCTGATCGGGGCCACGCAGGGGCAGATGACGGTGCTGAGGCTGATCGAGCTCCTGGAGAGGGGCAGGAGGCTCCCGATGCCCCGGGATTGTCCCTGTGAGGTGGGAAAAGGGGGAAAAGGGGATTGGGAAAGGGGGAAAAGGGGGAAAAAAGGGGGAAAAGGGGCATGGGAAAGGGGAAAAGGGGGAAAAAAAGGGGGAAAAGGGGGATGGGAAAGGGGGAAAAGGGGGAAAAAAAGGGGGAAATTGGGATTGGGAAAGAGGAAAAGGGGGAAAAGGGCGATTGGGAAGAGGAAAAGGGGGAAAAGTGGGAAAAGGGGGATTGGGAAAGAGGAAAAGGGGGGAAAGGGGGGATTGGGAAAGAGGAAAAGGGGGGAAATTGGGATGGGAGGAGGGGAAAACGGAGGGGGAAGAGGGAAAAGGGGGAGGGAAGGGGAGGAGGAAAAGTGGGGAAGGGGAAAAGAGGGAAAAGGGGAAGGGAAAGGAAAGGGAGTGGGGAGAAAAGAGGGAATTGGGAAAAGAAGGAGGAGAAGTGGGGGAGAGGAAGGGAAAAAAGGAGGGGGTGAAAAGTGGGAGGAGGAGGGAAATGGGGAAGAAAGGAGGAAAACGGGGAAGAAAAGGAGGAAAACGGGGAAAGGGGGAGAAGTGAGGGAAAAGGGGAGCAGGAAAGTTGGAAGGGCTGGAAGGGCTGCACATTCCTGGGGGGCAGAGGAGGCAGAGGGGAAGCTGGGGCTGCTTTTCCCGGGGTTTTCCCGGGGTTTTCCCCAGGTTTTCCCAGGCTTTTCCCAGGCTTTCCCCAGGCTTTTCCCGGCTTTTCTTCCCAGGGTTTTCCCGGCTTTTCTTCCCAGGGTTTTCCCAGCTTTTCCCGGCTTTTCCTGGGTTTTCCTGGGCTTTTCCCGGGCTTTTCTTCCCAGGGTTTTCCCAGGCTTTCCCCAGGCTTTTCCCAGGCTTTCCCCAGGCTTTTCCCGGTTTTCCCCAGGCTTTTCCCAGGTTTTCCCGGGCTTTTCCCAGCTTTTCCCAGTTTTTTCCCGGGCTTTTCCCAGCTTTTCCCACTTTTCCTGGGCTTTTCCCCGGTTTCCCATGGCTGCTCCCCTCCCAGGTTTACCCGGCTGATGAAGAACTGCTGGGAGGCCGAGGCCTCGTTCCGCCCGGCCTTCCCCACCTCATCCCGATCCTGAGGAATTTCCAGGAGAAGTATCGGGCCCAGGCGCCCTCCGTCTTCAAACCTCTGCTGAGGGGAGGGGGGACGGGGGGGGAATTCCCGAAATCCCGTGGAATGGGGGGGGGAAAAACCCCAAAAAATTCATGGAAGTGGGGAAAAAAAAAACCCCAAAATTCCGTGGAATGGGGTGGTAAAAAACTCCAAAAATTCTGTGGAAACCCCCGAAAAAAA
>NC_063244.1:619940-693300 GCF_020740725.1 Corvus hawaiiensis
AAACCCCAATTCCCAGCTTTTCCCTTGGAATTTTGCTCTTTCTAAACCCAATTCTCAGCTTTTCCTGGAATTTTCCCCTTTCCCAGCTAGAATTCTCAGCTTTTCCCTGGAATTTTGCTCTTTCCAAACCGCAATTCCCAGCTTTTCCTGGAATTTCCCCCTTTCCCAGCCAGAATTCCCTCATTTGGGGCTTTTCCCCACTTTCCTTTCTGAGCTTTTCGCCAGCATTCCAGGGCTTTTCCCACGGATTTTCTATGGATTTCACGGCTAATCCTCCCTTTTTTCCTTCCAGAAACCGGGAATCCTGGGCGATTCCCCGCTCAGCTCCCTGGCCAGCCCCCCGGGAAGCTCCTGGGGGAGCTTTCCTCAGGTAAAGCCCGGAATTCCCAAGGAATTTCCCCCCTGGGTGTGAATTCCGGGCTGGAAAACCCCACGGGGAGGGATCAGGGTGGGGCTCAGGTTGGGTTTTCCAGGCGGGAAAGGGCGGATTTGGGTGGGAAGGGCGGATTTGGGTGGGAAAAGGCGGATTTAGGATCCTCAGATCCCTCCAAGCCACTTCCCACTCATTTCCTCCTCACGTTTTCAGCACTTTTCCCATTTTCTCCCGCTCCTGCAGCCCCCAAATCCCGGGGCTTTTTTGGGAATTCCCCCTTCCCAAAGCCAAACCCGTTCCCAAATTCCTTCTCCAGGTGCTCCCTTGCCAGGGGACGTGGCCCAGGGACACGGGAAATCCAGATTTTGCCGAAAAGCGCGGCCCTGGCGTCGTTCCTGGCGCAGGCGGGGACGGAGCGGGAGAAGTTGGGAACGCCGGGGACCCCCCCAGGACCCCCCGCCTTGGGATCCGCCCTCGGAGCCGTCCCCAAATCCAAGCAGGGCGAGAGCGGAGCCCCCGCGGTGAGGATCCCAAAATTCCCCCCAAATTCCGGGGTGGGAACTCCAAATTCCGGGGTGGGAACCCCAAATTCCGGGGTGGGAGCCCCAAAATTCCAGAGTGGGAACCCCAAATTCCGGGGTGAGAACCCCAAATTCAGGGGTGAGAACCCCAAATTCCAAGGCAGAATGCCAAATTCTGGGAGTGGGATCCCTAAAATCCGGGTCCGGGAACCCCAAATTCTGGGATGGAGCTCCTGAGCCCCCTTGGAGCCCCCAAATGCCTCCAAATCCCCCCCAGGATCCCCCCCAAAACCCCATCGGGAACCCCCCTGACCCCTCTAAAACCCCCCCAGACCCCTCCAGGACCCCCCTAAATCCCTCCAGGACTCCCTAAAACACCCCCAAATCCCATCGGGAGCCCCTCTGACCCCCCTAAAATCCCCCAAAACCCCTCCAGGACCCCCCCCAAACCCCTCCAGGACCCCCTAAAACACCCCCAACCCCTGTCAGGGACCCCTCTGACCACCCCAAACCCCCCCTAAAGCCCCCCCAAGCCCCCTCGGGAACCCGCCTGACCCCCCAAACCCCTCCAGGACCCCCTAAAACCCCCCCAGACCCCATCGGGGAACCCCCTAACCCCCCTAAAATCCCTCAAACCCTATCAGGGACCCCCCAAAGCCCCCCTAAAACCTCCCCAACCCCCATTGGGGACCCCCGTGACCCCCCCAAATCCCCCCCAAACCCTATCGGGGGACCCTCTGACCTCCCTAAAACTCCCCCAAACCCCTCCAGGACCCCCCAAATCCCCCCCAGACCCCATCAGGGCCCCCTCTGACCCCCCTAAAACACCCCCAAACCCCGTTGGGGACCCCCCTGACCCCCCCAAACCCCTCCAGGACCCTCCAAACCACCCCCAAACCCCATCAGGGCCCCCACTGAACCCCCCCAAGCCCCTCCAGGACCCCCCAAATCACCCCCAACCCCCATTGGGGACCCCCCTGACCCCCCTAAAACACCCCCAAACCCCATTGGGGACCCCCCTGACCCCCCCAAACCCCTCCAGGACCCTCCAAACCACCCCCCAAACCCCATCGGGGCCCCCACTGAACCCCCCCAAGACCCTCCAGGACCCCCCAAATCACCCCCAACCCCCATTGGGGACCCCCCTGACCCCCCTAAAACACCCCCAAACGCCATTGGGGATCCCCCTGACCCCCCCAAACCCCTCCAGGACCCTCCAAACCACCCCCAAACCCCATTGGGGACCCCCTGACCCCCCCAAACCCCTCCAGGACCCTCCAAACCACCCCCAACCCCCATTGGGGACCCCCCTGACCTCCCCAAACCCCTCCAGGACCCTCCAAACCCCCAAAACCACCGCCAAACCCCATCAGGGCCCCCCCCCGACTCCCCTAAACCCCTCCAGGATCCCCCAAATTCCCCCGAGCCTCATTGGGGGCCCCCCTGAGCCCCCCAAACCCCATCAGGGTCCCCCCCTGACCCCCCCTGACCCCCGCAGGTCTCTCTGCTGGGGGAGCCCCCCAAGGACCTGCGGATCCCCCTCAATCCCTACCTGAACCTGCGGAGCCTCCTGCCCACGCCCGCCCTGCCAGGTGAGCCCGGCCCAGCTGAGCCCGGCCCAGGTGAGCCCTGAGCCAGGTGAGCCCGGCCCAGGTGAGCCTGGCCCAGGTGAGCCCGGCCCAGCTGAGCCTGAGCCAGGTGAGCCCGGCCCAGGTGAGCCCTGAGCCAGGTGAGCCCGGCCCAGGTGAGCCCGGCCCAGGTGAGCCTGGCCCAGGTGAGCCCGGCCCAGGTGAGCCTGAGCCAGCTGAGCCTGAGCCAGGTGAGCCCAGCCCAGGTGAGCCTGAGCCAGCTGAGCCTGAGCCAGGTGAGCCCAGCCCAGGTGAGCCCGGCCCAGCTGAGCCTGAGCCAGGTGAGCCCTGAGCCAGGTGAGCCCTGAGCCAGGTGAGCCCGGCCCAGGTGAGCCTGAGCCAGGTGAGCCCTGAGCCAGGTGAGCCCGGCCCAGCTGAGCCTGGCCCAGCTGAGCCCCGGCCATTCTGGGGGTGGGTTTGGGGTGGATTCCCCGTTTTTAACCAATCCCGAGGGGATTTTGTTGGGTTTTTTTTTTTAGGAGCTGCTGCCAAAGGGTTTAAGGTGAAACCCGGAGTTTTGGGGACCCCCCGGCTCCCGGCCCCCCCCCGCCGACCCCCTCGCCTTGGAATTCCAGCCGGTGAGCTGGGGGTGGGGGTGGGAATTTTGGGATGGGAATGGGAATTTTTGGGGCGTTTTTAAGGCCTGGGACATCTCTGGTTTTCTTGGGAACTGGGGAAACCTGGGTTTGCCAGGAATTAAGGGGGAAAAAAGCCCCAAATTCCTGTTTTTCCTGGGAATTTGAGGGGAAAAAAACCCAAATCCCTGTTTTTCCAGGAATTAAGGAAAAAAAAAAAAAATCCAATCCCTGTTTTTTCCCAGAATTAAGGAAAAAAAAGCCCCAAACCCCTTTTTTTTCTCAGAATTTGAAGGAAAGAAACCCCAAATCCCTGTTTTTCCTGGAATTTGAGGGGGAAAAAGCCCCAAATCCCTGTTTTTCCTGGAATTAAGGAAAAAAAAAAACCCCAAATCCCTGTCTTTCTCCAGGAATTAAGGAAAAAAAAAAAACCCAATCCCTGTTTTTCCTGGGAATTTGAAAGGAAAAAACCCAAATCCCTGTTTTTCCAGGAATTTGAGGGGAAAAAACCCCGATCTCTGTTTTTCCTGGGAATTAAGGGAAAAAAGCCCCAAATCCCTGGTTTTTCTCAGAATTTGAAGGAAAAAAAGCCCCAAATCCCTGTTTTTTCCAGGAATTAAGGAAAGAAACCCCAATCCCTGTTTTTCCTGGGAATTGGAGAGAACAAAACCCCCACACTGCCCATTTTTCCCGGGAATTTCGGGCATTTCCCCCTCTAAACCCCTCCGTTTGTTCCCGAGCAGGATTTGGGATCCCGGATTTTTCCCCAGAGCCGAGACCAGCCCGGATCCCTCCTGGGGGGCTTCGGGAGCACCAGGAACAAGGTAAATCCCCCCTTCCTCAACTTTTGGGGGAAAATTGGGATTTCAAAACCCCTTTCCCATTTTGGGGGGAAAAATTGGGATTTCAAAACCTCTTTCCCATTTTGGGGGGAAAAATTGGGATTTCAAGACCCTTTTCCCATTTTCTGGGGGGGAAAAATTGGGATTTCAAGACCCTTTCCCATTTTTTGGGGGGAAAATTGGGATTTCAAGACCCTTTCCCATTTTTTGGGGTAAAATCTGGGATTCCAAGACCCTTTTCCCATTTTTTGGGGGGAAAATCTGGAATTTCAAGACCCTTTCCCATTTTTTGGGGGGAAATCTGGGATTTTCAAGACTCTTTCCCATTTTTTGGGGGGAAATCTGGGATTTCCCCGTTTTTGGGGGGCTGCATCTCCCTGTGCTCCTGTTCCAGGTCTCCTCCTCCTCCTCGGGCTTCGAGAGGGGGAATTTGGGAGCCCCAATTCCCCCCTTTTTTTCGGGATCCTCCAATTCCTACTTCACCAGCGGCCTCCAAGCCGGCCTCAAGCAGAGCCACCTCAGCAAGGTGAGACCCCAAATTCCCCAGCACCGCCTTCCCTTTCTTCCCCCAAATCCCTAAAAAATCCCTTTAGAATCCCTTTAAAATCCTTAGAAAGTGTTGAAAAAAATCCCCAAAAAAACCCCCCTGAAAATCGTTTTTTAAATCCTTAAAAAATCCCTTAAAACTCCCCTAAAAAATCCCTTTAGAAATCCCTAGAAATCCCTTTTAAATCCCTAAAAAGTCTTTAAAAATGCCTTTAAAAATCCTTTTACAATCCCTTTTAAAAATCCTTCTAAAAATCCCCTAAAAACCCCTTAAAAATCCCTAAAAAGTCCTTAAAAATCCTTCTAAAAATCCTTCTAAAAATCCCTTTAAAATCCCTGAAAATTCCCTGAAAATTCCCTTTTAAAAATGCTTTAAAAACTTCTTAAAAACCCCCTAAAATCACTTAAAATTCCCTTCAAAATACCTAAAAAATCTCCTAAAAATCCTTTTTAAAAAATCTTTACAATCCCTAAAAAAATTCCTTTAAAATCCCTTTAAAACCCTTAAAAATCATTTTTAAATTCTTAAAAATCCTTTAAAAATCCTTTAAGAAATTCTTTAAAATTCCTTTAAAATCCTCTAACAATTCCCTAAAAATCCCTTTGAAAATCCTTAAAATATCCCGAAAAATCCCTTTAAAGTCCTTGTAAATTCCCTTAAAAATCCCCTAAAATTCCCTTTAAAATCCCTGAAAATCCCCCCAAAATCCCTTTTAAATCCCTTTTTAAAAATCCTTTAAAATCCTCTAAAAATCCCTAAAAAATCCCTTTTTAAAATCCTTTCAAAAAATCCCTAAAAATACCTAAAAAATGCCTAAAATTCCTCAAAAATCCCTTAAAAATCCTTTTAAAAATCCTTAAAAATCCAAAAAAAATCCCCCAAAAATCCCCTAAAATTAAAAATCCTTTAAAATCCCCCAAAAAATCCCCAAAAAATCCTTTAAAAAATCCTTTAAAAAATCCCTTAAAAATCCTTCTAAAAATCCTTAAAAATCCCTCAAAAATCCTTCTAAAAATCCTTTAAAATCCCCAAAAAATCCCTAAAAAATCCTTTAAAAATCCTTTTTTAAATCTCCTAAAATTAAAAATCCTTAAAAATCAAAAAAAAGTCCCTTAAAAATCCTTTCAAAAATCCCCAAAAAATCCTTTTTAAAATCCCTCAAAAATCCCCTAAAAATCCTTGTAAAAATCCTTAAAATCCTTTTTAAAATCCTTTAAAATCGCTCAAAAATCCTTTTAAACATCCTTAAAAATCCCTCAAGAATCCCTTAAAAATCCTTAAAAATCAAAAAAAACCTTTAAAAATCCCTTAAAAATCCTTTTAAAATCCCTTTAAAATCCTTTTAAAAATTCCTCAAAAATCCCTTTAAAATCCTTTTAAGAATCCCTAAAAAATCCTTTTAAAAATCCTTAAAAATCAAAAAAAAAGCCCAAAAAAATCCTTTTTAAAAATCCTTAAAAATACTTCTAAAAATCCTTAAAAATCCCTCAAAAATCCCTCAAAAATCCTTTAAAAAAATCCTTAAAAATCCCCAAAAATCCTCTTCAAAATCCTTAAAAATCCCCCCAAAAATCCCCAAAAAATCCTTTTTCAAATCCTTTAAAAAATCCTTAAAAATCCCCGAAAAATCCTTTCAAAATCCTTAAAAATCCCCCAAAAATCCCCAAAAAATCCTTTTAAAGTCCTTAAAAATCCTTTAAAATCCCAAAAAAAATCCTTTTAAAAATCCTCAAAAATCAAAAAAAAAATCCTTTTAAAAACTCCTTAAACCCCCCCCCAAAAACCCTTTAAAAAAATCCCTAAAAACCCCCCAAAATCCCTAAACCCCCCTAAACCCCCTCATTTTCAACCCCAGACCGTCGGCATCCCCCCGAGCTCCGACTCCATCCTCACCTCGGCACCCCCAAACTCGCACTCCAAGGTACCAAAACCCCCCAAAAAAACCCCAGAAACCCTCAAAGCTTCCCCCAACCCCCCCAAAATCCCCCAAATCCCCCAAAATCCCCCCAAAATCCCTTCCTTTTCCTTCGCAGACCCCGCTGGGCGCCCAAAAACGCGGCTTTTCCCACCTGCTGCCGTCGCCCGAGCCCAGCCCCGAGGGCTGCTACGTGGGCCAGCACTCGCAGGGCCTCGGTGGCCACTACGCCGACTCCTACCTGAAGAGAAAAAGGATCTTTTAACCCCAAAAATAACCCCCAAAAAAAAAAAAAAAACCAAAAAAAAACCCCCCTCTGGCAATGCTGCCCAAACGCGCCTCGCGTTCGCTTCGTTTTTTGGAAGGTTTTCACCCATTTTTGGGAGATTTGGGGCATTTCTCGAGGGGGTTTTTGGGGTTTTTTTGGGGTTTTGGCAGAATTGGGTCCCGATTTTAGGATTTCGGATGCCCCCACCCCACACCTCCAAGGATTTTTTTGGGGTTTCCGGGGGTTTTTTCTCCCTCCCCTCCCCACAGCAGCACCTGGGAGCCCCCAAAAAACGCTCCCTGCCTTAACCTGCTGCTGGCCCCCATCTCGGGGCTCCCCAACCCTTTTTTTTTGGGGAGATTTCCACCTTTTTTCCCCACTTTTGGGGTTGCTCTCCCACTCCCCCGTTTTGGGGAGATCTCCCCGTTATTTTTGGGGGAGGTTCCCCCCTTTTTGGGGCGTTCCCCTCCTTTTCCTTCGTGGGCTTTCCAACCCTTTTGGGGTCTCCCCTTCATTTTGGGGTCCCCTCCCTCACTTTTGGGGACCCTCTTTGAACATTTCACTGCTGTTGGGGGTGGGGGTTTTTTTGGGGTTTTTCCCCCTTTTTTTACCAACTGGAGCCGTCGCCATTTTACGCTTTTTTTTTGGGGTAAAATCGGCCTTTTTACTTTTAACTCTGGTTTTTGGGGTTTTTTTTTTTAAACAACCAAAATTTCCTCATTTTCGGGGGGTTTCACCCCCTTTTCCTTTTATATTTTTTTTTTCTCTCCCCTCCGCCCCCCCCCACCCCCCCCCCCCCCGCTCTGTTTTGGGGCAGTTTCCCAGGATTTGAGTTTTTCTCCCTGTTTTTATTGTCTGGTTTTGCTGTAAGGGGGGGATTTGGGGTGGGGCTGCGTCCCCCCCCCAGCCCCCCTCGATTCCCTGACCCCAAAAATAAAGTTATATTTATATCTCTACCCTTTTTTTGGGTTATTTTGATGTCATTTCGTTACTTCAGATCACCAAGAACTGCCCCAAATCCCAAAAACCATCCAGAACCCCCAAAACCCCCAGAACCCGCCCCAAAGCCCAAAAACCAACCCCCAGAACCCCCCCAAACCCCAGAACCCCCCCAAAAACCACCCAGAACCCCCCAAACCCCAAAATCCTCCCCAAAAACCACCCAGAACCCCCAAAATCCCCCAAAAAAACCACCCAGAACCCCCAGAATCCCCCCCCAAAAAACCACCAGAACCCCCAAAATCCCCCCCCAAAAAAACCACCCAGGACCCCCCCAAGCCCCAAAATCCTCCCCAAAAACCACCCAGAACTGCCCCAAACCCCCAAAAACCACCCAGAACTCCCCCAAACCCCAAAATCCTCCCCAAAAACCACCAGAACCCCCCAAATCCCAAAATCCCCCCCCCAAACCACCCAGAACCCCCAAAATCCCCCCCCAAAAAACCACCCAGGACCCCCCCAAACCCCATGAACCCCCCCTAAGGCACCGCCCACGGCCCACCCTGACCCTCCCCCACCAGAGGGGTCCCTCTCCTCGCTCCAAACCCCCCAAAATCCCCCAATTTCACCCCAAAATCCCCGCTCGGGCTTTGGGACCCAGCGGGGCCCCGCCCCCTCCCGGCCCTGGCCCGCCCACCCGCGGGGGTCACGTGGCCCGGTCACGTGGCGTCCAACATGGCGGCGCCATGGCGGCGGCGAGCGGCGGCTCCGTGACGCGGCGGCTGCTCCGGGGCGTCTCCCGGAGCCTCAGCGGCGGCGGGCGCCGCGGCCGAGGAGCCCGAGGCTGCCGTGTGGGTACCGGGGACACCTTTCCGGGCCGGCGGGACCGGAAGCGAGTCCCGGTGCTGAGTCCGGTGTCGTGTGTGTGTCGTCCCCCCCCCCCCCCCCCCGCCGCCGCTTTCCGCAGGGTTAACGTCGTGTTCGTGGACCGGGAGGGGCGGCAGGTGCCGGTGCGCGGCAGAGTCGGGGACAACGTGCTGCACCTGGCGCAGCGGCACGGGCTGGAGCTGGAGGGTCGGGAACGGGAACGGGGCTGGGACTGGGAACGGGGCTGGGAACGGGAACGGAACTGGGAAAGGGAACGGGAACGGAGCTGGGACTGGGAACGGGGCTGGACCGGGACCGGGACCGGGAACGGGACTGGGACCGGGGCTGGGAAAGGGAACGGGACCGGGACCGGGGCTGGGAAAGGGAACGGGACCGGGAACGGGACTGGGACCGGGGCTGGGAAAGGGAACGGGACCGGGAACGGGGCTGGGACCGGGAACGGAACTGGGAACGGGGCTGGGAACGGGAAAGGACCTGGGAACGGAGCTGGGAACGGGACCGGCAGCGGGGCTGGGACCGGGACCGGGAACGGGATTGGGAACGGGACTGGGACCGGGGCTGGGAACGGGAACGGGACCGGGAACGGGGCTGGGACCGGGAACGGAACTGGGAACGGGGCTGGGAACGGGAACGGACCTGGGAACGGGGCTGGGAACCGGAACGGGACTGGGAACGGGGCTGGGACCGGGAACGGGGCTGGGACTGGGAACGGGGCTGGGAAAGGGAACGGGACCGGGACCGGGGCTGGGAAAGGGAACGGGACCGGGAACGGGACTGGGACCGGGGCTGGGAAAGGGAACGGGACCGGGAACGGGGCTGGGACCGGGAACGGAACTGGGAACGGGGCTGGGAACGGGAAAGGACCTGGGAACGGAGCTGGGAACGGGACCGGCAGCGGGGCTGGGACCGGGACCGGGACTGGGACCGGGAACGGGATTGGGAACGGGACTGGGACCGGGGCTGGGAACGGGAACGGGACCGGGAACGGGGCTGGGACCGGGAACGGAACTGGGAACGGGGCTGGGAACGGGAACGGACCTGGGAACGGGGCTGGGAACCGGAACGGGACTGGGAACGGGGCTGGGACCGGGACCGGGGCTGGGACTGGGAACGGGGCTGGGAAAGGGAACGGGACCGGGACCGGGGCTGGGAACGGGACCGGGGCTGGGAAAAGGGAACGGGGCTGGGAAAGGGAACGGGACCGGGAACGGGGCTGGGACCGGGACCGGGGCTGGGAGCGGGAACGGTTCCGGGAACGGGGCTGGGAAAAGGGAACGGGGCTGGGAACGGGAACAGGACCGGGAATGGAGAAGGGAACGGGAACGGGACTAGAAAAGGGACCGGAACTGGGAATGGGGCTGGACGGGAGTGGGGGGAGCCCGCTCGGGGGTCCCGGTGCTGCCAGGAGGGTCCTGGGAGGCTCCCGGTACTGACAGAGGGGTCCCGAGGGGGGTCCCGGTGCTGCCGGGACGGTTCCCGGGGGTCTCACGGGGGTCGCGGGGGTCCCGCAGGCGCCTGCGAGGCCTCCCTGGCCTGCTCCACCTGCCACGTTTACATCAGCGAGCCCCACCTGGGCCGGCTCCCGGCGCCGGACGAGCGGTACCGACACCCCCAGAGCCCCAAAACCCCTCACGGGGGCCCCGCGGAGCTCTGGGGAGACCCCAAAACCTTCCCCCCCCTCCGCCCTCCATCGCAGGGAAGAGGATCTGCTGGACCAGGCGCCGCTGCTCCAGGAGAATTCCCGCCTGGGCTGCCAGGTCCTGCTGAGCCCCGCGCTGGAGGGGGCCCGCATCGTCCTGCCCAGGGTCACCCGCAACTTCTACGTGGATGGACACGTCCCAAACCCCACTGACCCCGGGAGGGGCACCCCCGGACCCCCCCGGACCCTCCAAGGAAGGGGGGGCCCCCCCCAAAAAAAAAATTGATCCCTCCTTCCTCATCCAAGGTCACCCCCAAATTCGGGGATGCGTCCCCAAACCTCCCTGAGCCCGGGGGGGGCAACCCCAGACCCTCCAAGGAAGGGGGACCCACCCCAAAAATAATTAATTCCAGCTATCCAAGGTCATTCCCAAATTTGGGGACGCATCCCTGAACCCCCCTGAGCCCGGGGGGGGCACCCCCGGACCCTCCCAGTAGCGGGACCCCCCCCCAGGAGGGTGGGGGGTTCAACCTGGGGGGGTTTTAGGGTGACCCCCCCCCGTATTCCCGGGATTCTGGATTCGGGATAACGAGCGTTGGGTCGTTAATAACAAATTGGTCTCGTCTGTGAGGGGCTTTTGAGGTCTTTCTTTTGGGGTTGGGGGGGTTTTGTGCCCCTTTGGGGGGTCCCTGTCCCCCTTTTGGGGGTCCCCGCCTTGTCCCTCCCCCCTCTCGGGGGTCTCTGCCCCACCTGTGGCTCCCCAGCCCCGCTCTGGGGTGGGATCCCGGCCCCACCTGCGCTCCGTCCCCGCCCGGGGTCGCTCCCCACGCCCCCCGCCCGCCAGCTGGAGCGGGTTAAAGGCGGCTCCCGGTGCCGGTGCCGGTCGGGGATGGGGGGAGCAGTCGGTGTTTCTGCGGGGGGAGCCCCCCGATTTCTCGCTGCTCCGGCGGCTGCTCTGCCCCGAACCCGAGCCCGAGCGGCTCCTCCTGACCCCCGGGGGGGCCGCGACCACCGAGGCTCGCAGGTGGGAACCGGCACCGGGACCCCGCCCCGGGTCAGGGAACCGCCGCTGTGGGGAAGGGGCGTGGGGAAATCGGGGACCCGGGAGTCGAAATGGGGGTTCGGGGGGTCAGGGGGGATTCGGGGCTAGCGGGACCCCGCTTCTGCCCGGGGAACCGGGGGGAAGGACCGGGAGTGTTCGGCTTGGAGGGAACCGGGGGCACCAGGGGCAAGAGCCGGGGCTGGTCCCATCGTGGGGGGGACCGGGAGCACCGGGACCGTCGGTGGCTCCTCCCGGGGGTGTCCCCAGCTGCCCGCTCCGTGCCCTGACGCTGCTCCCCGCTCAGGACGGGGCTTCCGGAGCCCCCCCCGCGGCCCCGGAGCCCCCCGAGTGTCCCGGGGGAGAGTCTCGGTTTCCTGCAGGAGGCCGTGCGGCTGCTGAGCCCCCCGGCACCGCTCCCGGTGCCTCCCGCCGCCCTCCCGGAGCACCCGGAGGTCTCCGCGGCGCCCACCGGGAGCCTCGACGCCCTCAGCCTCATCGACCTCCAGTGCCGGCTCTTGGCCGGTGGCGCCGGCAGCGACAACGGGACGAGCACCGGGACTGGCACCGGCACCGAGAGAGGCACCGGGAGCGGGCGGCGGCGCAAACGGGCGCGGCCCCAGCGCGGGGCCGACCCCCGGGACCCCTCGTTCCGGGGGGTGACGCTCCGGATGCGCCTGGCGCTCCCCAGGGGTGACACCGGCGACTGTCGCCTGCTCGTCACCGCCCGCGCCCACAGGTACCGGCCCGGGGGGGCTCCGTCCGTCTGTCCGGGACACCGGGGGGGGCAGCGGGGGGCTCCGTCCGTCTGTCCGGGACACCCGGGGGGCAGCGGGGGGCTCCGTCCGTCTGTCCGGGTGCGCTTTTGGGGTCCCCCAGACCCTCCCCTGCGCCGTCCGTCTGTCCCTTCCTGTCCCACATCCCCTTCCCCTCTGCCAGGAAAGAACCCCGGGGGGGGGTTCCCCATTCCAGGGGGGGGATTCCCCATTCCAGGGGGGGTTCCCCATTCCAGGGGGGACTCCAGGGCTGTCCCCGTGCCCTCCCCTGACCCCCCCTCTCCCCAGGATTCCCACCTGGAGCCGGGGCAGCGGCAGCTCCGACGAGGACGCTCCCGTCCCCAGGGGTAAGATCGGGGTCGGGGGAGGGAGGGGAGGTCCTGGGGGTGTCCCCCCCGTGTCACCCCAACACCGCCGGGGTTTGGGGTCCCCCCGCAGGGCGCAAGCGCTGCACGTCCTGCAAGACCCGCCGGACCCCCATGTGGCGCACGGCCGAGGACGGCACCGTCCTGTGCAACGCGTGTGGCATCAGGTGAGGGACAGGGACACCCCGCTGACACCTCGGGGACCCCTCTGGGACCGCGGGGTCACCCCAAGGCTTCCTCCAGGTACAGGAAGTACCGCGTGCGGTGCCAGCGGTGCTGGAACATCCCTGGGAAGAGCGGGACGCCGCAATGTCCCCGATGTCCCACGCGGCCGGCGGGGACAGGAGGTGACAGCGAGGACGCGACAGCGGCAGGGTGACGGTGGTGGCAGCGGTGACAACGAGTGGAGGGTGGCGGGGTCCCTTGGGAGCAATTAAATGTCCTGGTGTCCATGGCAGGTCGGTGTCACGGTGTCACCCGCGCTGGGGGGGGGGGACGGGTGTGACATCGGGGGAGGGGGCTCGATGACATCGCCGGTGGCCGCAGCAGGGATGAGGATGGGGGTCCTGGGGGAGGGCTGGGGGCAAGGGATGGAGCTTGGGGGCAAGGTGGTGACTGGGCTGGGGGTCCCTGGGATGGGGGGACAAGGCTCGGGGACAGGGGGGTGGTGGCCTCCCATCAAAACGGGATCATTTATTGGGTGTCACTTTATCCGCCCGGGAAGAGCTGGCCCCGCCCCCGCGGCCCCCCCGGAGCACCCAGCCCTGAGTTGCGGCTCCCAAATCCTTCAAATCCCCCAAAATCCCTTTGGGACCGAGGAGGGCTCTATGGGGACCCCCAAACCCCCTCCCCACGCGGCCAACAAGCGGCCTCGGAGGAGCCCTCGTTGTCCTGGATGTTGTACCCCCTAAAATCCCCCCAAAACCCCTGCGATGGGGCGGGGGGGGTCTTTGGGGTCCCCCAAACCCCTCAAGAATGGGGATGGTCCCGGTTACAGCTGGATCCCAAAAACCTCCCCGCGGTTGTGCCGGTGCAGCTTTGAAAGAATCCTTGGCATCCTCGTACCCCAAAAGCACCCCAAAACGCCCCGAGAGCGGCTTTTTGGGGTGTCCCCGGCAGGGAGGGGTTAGGGCTGGGTGAGCTGGATGCCGAAGATGTCGCCGCGGTTGTCGCGGTGCCGGTGCAGACACGCGGCCTCGGAGGAGCCCTCGGCGTCGCGCACGTTGTACTCGCCCTTCTTGCACGCCGTGGTTTTCAGGTAGTAGCCCCCGGCCACCGCCAGCCCCAGCGCGGTGACAGCGCCCAGCGCTCCCAGTGCCACCAGCACCGCCAGCCAGCTCTCTGCGGGCCGGGAGGCGCCGGTGTCACCGCCGGTCACCGCGTCCCCTCCCCGCTCCCCGCTCCCCGCCCTTCCAGTCCCCATCTCACCGTCCACCCGCACCACGACGCTCCCGGCTCGCCGGCCGTGCCGGTTGCTCGCCGTGCAGGTGTAGAGGCCCCGGTTGGCCGTGGTGGCCCTGGTGACGGTGACCGAGCGGTTGTCGGCGGCCAGGCGCAGGTTGGGGGCGGGGGGCAGCGCCCAGGTGTAGGTGGGCGCCGGCACCGCCTCGGCGCCGCAGTCCACGGTGAAGCCGCTGCCGCGGGTGACGTTGGCGGAGGGCAGCACGCGCACGGTGACAGCGGCGGGGCCGTCTGCGCCAGGGGGACAGCGGCCGGGGCTTAAAATTAACCCCAAGGCCCCCCTTTTCCCCCCCAAAGATCGCTCCCCGCACTCACACTCGACGGCGACCGTGACGTTGCGGACGGCGGAGCCGTGCGCGTTGGTGGCCCGGCACTGGTAGGTGCCCGCGTGGGCCCGGGTGACATTGGCGGTGGCCTGGGAGGGGTCCTGGCTGTCGCCCAGCTCGGCGCGGGTGGCGTTGGGGGTGGCCGTGGCGATGTCGCGGCTGTCGCCCAGCTTGGCGCAGGTGACGCGGGGCGGGGGGTTCCCGGTGGCGGCGCAGCCCAGCTCGGCCGGGGTCCCCTCCAGCCACAGCCGCCGCTCGGGGCAGCCGCGCTCGCCGATGCTCGGCTGGTCTGGGAGCGGCGGGGAAGGGGGGGTGATGGTCCCGGGTGACCTCCGAGATCAACCGGGAGCCCCCCGAGTCCCCCCCCCGGCACCGCTGGGGCCGGTCCGAGCACAGCCGGGCCCCGCCCGGGGGGGGTTCCGCCCCATCCCCAGCACCCCCAGACCCCGGTCCCTGCCGCAGCCCGGTGCCACCCCGGTGTCCCCTCCCGCCACTCACACTCCACGGTGACAACGACGCTCCGCACGGCCACCCCGTGCCGGTTGGTGGCCCTGCACACGTAGCGGCCGCCATCGGCCCGAGTGACCACGCGGCCGCCCCGGCCGTGGGTGACCGCGCCGTGCTGGGTGCCGCCGTCACGGGCACAGCGCGTGCTGGGCGGGGGGTCCCCGTCGGCGCGACATTCCAGCTCCCGCCGCTGTCCCTCCACCCACACCCGGCGGGCCGGACACCCCGACTCGGACAGCGTGGGCTCATCTTGAGGAGGGGACACAGAGAGGACCCGGTCACCGCCGCGGCCACCGAGGGGCCCCGCCGGCATCCCGGTGCCGTCCCCGGTGCCACTCACACTCCACGCGGACGGTGACGCGCCGGCTGCGCGTCCCCAGCGCGTTGGTGGCGTTGCACACGTAGGTGCCGGCGCGGGCGCGGGTGACCGGCTCGGGTTCGCCGGTGGCCACGGCGACACCGTGGCGGCCGCACACCACGGTGGGCGCGGGGTTGCCGGTGGCGCGGCAGGACAGCGCTTCCCGCGTGCCCCGCACCCACGTGCGGTTGCCGGGGCAGCCGCTGGCCGGGATTTCGGGAAGATCTGGGAAAGAAAAGGGAGGTTGGGAATGCCGGGAGCGGCGGCGCGGCGCGGGCGGGCGGGGGGCGGCGCTGGGGACACGGTGGCACCGGCAGGGGACACGGCCCGGTGCCGGGATGGCGCGACACTCACAGAGCACCGCGAGCCGCGCGTCCGTGTCCTTTGTCACCACGGTGTCACCGACGGCCAGGCTGGCCCGGCACCGGAATTCGCGACCGTCGTCGTCGCGCCGGGCCACCACCCTGAGGTCCAGCCGGGGCTGCGGCCCCTCGGCCAGGACGCCGCCGTCGGCATCGCGGAGCTGCAGCCGCACCGTGGCTGGCTCGGTGGCACCGGCGTGGCACGTCACCGTCACCTCGCTGCCCGCCGGCGCCGAGGCCGGGCTGAGCTCCAGGGCGGGCGCCGGGAATCCTGCGGGAAGGTTCCATGGATCCGAGCGGATTTGGGGACCCGCGGTCCCCCCGCCACGCCCGCCCCGGTGCCTTACGGTAGACGTGGAGCTGCCTCCGCGCCGTCCGTGCCGCCGCGGCCACCGCGGCCGTGCAGCTCAGCTCCCGAGGGCCCGGCGTGAGCGGCGACAGCGTGGCGGTGGCTGTCACCGTGTCCCCGGCCACCGCCACGGTGACGTTCAGCGGCTCCTGGTCCAGGGCGGCGGTGACGCGGATGTCGCCGGCCGGGAAGGCGCCGGCGATCCGGCAGCTGGCGGTGCCGGCGGTGCCCGCCTCGAGAATGGCGGGGGCCTGGAGCTGGGGGGGCTCCGGGAGAGCTGCGGGGACAGCCCGGTGTCACCGGGAGGGGCCACGGAGGAGATGCCGGTGGCCAGGCCGTCCCCAGGCCCCGGTGGGGACACCAGGCCAGCGCTGTCACCGGCACCGTGACACGTCCCTGGAGCCAGGCACAGCATCCCAAAGGCCAGACCCTCACCAGGACCGCGATGCCCGTGGGGCCCCGGCGCCACCGGGAGGGTGACAGAGAGGCCACCGCGGATGGGGACAAGGACACCGCCACGCTACCGTCCCCGCGGCCACTCACCGAACACCGACAGCGTGACGGGGACAGCGGCACGGGCGAAGAGGGGCCCGTGCGGCCGCAGCGACAGCTCGGCGTGGCAGGTGACATCCTGCCCGTGGTCGCCGCGGGTGACGGTCAGCAGGTGACTCACGGCCACGCTGGCGCTGCCCTCGGTGTCACCGAACCTCTCGGTCCGCAGCGTTTCGGCGCCGCGCCGCAGCGTCACCGTCAGGTTCCTCAGCGGGGCCACCTCCAGCACGTGGCACGTCAGATTCCGGCTGTCCCCGACCGCCGCCGCCGGCACCGGCTCCAGCGCCACCCGCTCCGGCAGCTCTGCGAACGAGGCGGGTGCCACCGCGGTGTCCCCCCGGTGTCCCCCCGGTGCCCCTCGGTGTCCCCTCGGTGTCCCCCCCGGTGCCCCTCGGTGTCCCCTCGCTGTCCCCTCGGTGCCCCCTCGGTGTCCCCCTCGGTGTCCCCCCGGTGTCCCCCCTGTGCCCCCCGGTGCCACTCGGTGCCCCCCGCTGTCCCCGGCACTCACGGTAGACCAGGACGCCGGCGCTGGCGTTGGCTTCGGTGTGGCCGCAGCGGCCGGAGCAGGTGACGGGCCCGGGGTTCCACTGGGACACGTTTTGGAGGCGGAAGCTTTGCCAGCGGAGCCCCCCGGCCCCGGGGGCGGCGGGCAGGGGGGTCTCGAGCCCCAGCGTGGCGTTGCCCCCCGGGCAGGCGCTGCGGCTGCAGTTGATGGCCACCGAGCCCCCGAAGGCCACCACGGCCACCCGCGGCCAGGCCACCACGGTGAAGGTGCCCCGGGCGACCCCTGCGAGACCCCCACCACGGGCAGCCCCCCCGGCTGGGCACCGGCACCCCCCCGATTCCGGCTGGGGGGGGGACCCCGGTGAGCCTGGGCTGAGACCCCCCCAACACTGCCGGGGTCCCCCCGTGTGCCCCCAACCCCCCCCCCCCGGTCCTAAAGGTCCCCGCAGTTTTGGGGTCCTGGGGGTCTCTGTGTGTGATCCCCCCAGTATTTGGGGTCCCCATATTGGGTTGGGGGTTCCTGGGGGGGTCCCTGTGTGTCCCCAGCCCCCCCAGTCCGAAAGGTCGCTGTGATTTTGGGGTCTTGTGTGACCCCCCCCGCTTTTAAGGGTCCCGGTATTGGGTTGGGGGTCCCCGTGTGCCCCCTCCTCAAACACTGAAGGGTCGCTGATGTTTTGGGGGGGGGGGGGGTGTCTCTGCAGGTCCCCCCTTCCCACCGCCCCCGCCGCCCCCATCCCTGGGGTCCCCAGAGTCGCGTGCCCTGCCCCCCCCCCCCCCAAATTAAGGCGGTCCCTGCTGATTTTGGGATCTCCAGGGGTCTCCCTCAATTAACGGTCGCTGTTTTCTGGGATCCTCAGAGACGCCCCCTCCCCATTCTGGAGGGACCCCCCCGCCCCCCCCAAAAAAAACCCCTCGACGACCCCCCACCAAAAAAAAAGAACCCCTGGAGCCCCCTCCCCTTTTACCTGCGAGCGCCAGAACGAGGGGGGGCAAAAGCCGCGTGGCGGGGCCGGGGGGTCCCATCGGGGGAGGAGGAGGAGGAGGAGGAGGGGGAGGAAGAGGAGGAGGAGGATGGAGCGAAGGAGGGAGGGAGGAAGAGGAGGGTGGGGATGGGGATGGAGCGGAGGAGGATGGAGACGGCGAGGAGGGAGGGGGGGAAGGGGGGAGGAAGAGGAGGATGAGGAGGGGGGATGGAGACGAGGAGGGAGGGGAGGAAGAAGAGGATGAGGATGGGGAGGGGGATGAAGCGGGGGAGGAGGAGGACGGGGGGAAGAGGAGGAGGATGGGGAAGGGAGAAGAGGAGGATGGGGATGAAGCGGAGGAGGAGGAGGATGGGGAAGAGGAGGAAGAGGCGGCCGAGGCCGAAGGCAGCTCCTCCGCTGCCGCGCGCGCCGCCGCTCCCGCGGGGCCGCTCCTCCCCCCGCCCACGCCGACCCCCCCCCCCCCAAATCCCCCCCACCCCCGCCCGGTGCTCGGAGCTTCACGAACCCCCCCACCCCCCCAAAAAAAACCCCTCCCCGAGCCCTCCCCGAACCCCCCCCAAACCCCTCCCCGCGTGGGCGGCTCCGGGGCGCGCGGGGGAGAAGCGACAGCGACAGACGGGACCACCTGGAGCGGCGGGGGGGGCGCGGGTGGCGAGGGCTGGGCCACCGGGAATGTCCCCGGGCGGGTCGGGGAGCGGGGGGGACGATCTGGGGACCCTCGGGATGGTCTGGGGACCCTCGGGATGTCCCCGGGTGGGTCGGGATGATCTGGGGACCCTCGGGACGATCTGGGGACCCTCGGGATGGTCTGGGGACCCTCGGGATGTCCCCGGGTGGGTCGGGACGATCTGGGGACCCTCGGGATGGTCTGGGGACCCTCGGGATGTCCCCGGGTGGGTCGGGATGATCTGGGGACCCTCGGGACGATCTGGGGACCCTCGGGATGGTCTGGGGACCCTCGGGATGTCCCCGGGTGGGTCGGGACGATCTGGGGACCCTCGGGATGGTCTGGGGACCCTCGGGATGTCCCCGGGTGGGTCGGGATGATCTGGGGACCCTCGGGATGGTCTGGGGACCCTCGGGATGTCCCCGGGTGGGTCGGGATGATCTGGGGACCCTCGGGACGATCTGGGGACCCTCGGGACGACCTGGGGACCCTCGGGATGTCCCCAGGTGCGTTGGGATGATCTGGGGACCCTCGGGACGATCTGGGGACCCTCGGGATGTCCCCAGGTGCGTTGGGATGATCTGCGGACCCTCGGGACGATCTGGGGACCCTCCCCTGGGATGCTGCCCCTGGGTCTGCCCCTGGCCCAGGACACGGGATGAGGGACAGGCGACAGCCCGGTCACCCCCAGCCCAGTGCCGGTCCCGGAATTCCAGCGGCCCATTCCCAATGGGTGTCACCTGCAGCGTTTATTGGTGGCACGTGTCACCCTTGTCCAGCCTCTCTCTGTCCCCTCACTCTGGCTCCTGGTCCTCTTGCCAGCACCGAAATCCCGGGATTCAACCCCGGAGCACCCAGACCCCCGGTGCCACCACGGCCACCCCAAAATCAGCTCGAGGGACAAAGCCTGGAGCGATCCTGGCGGGATCTCACCATCCCGGCTTCCCAGTGCCGGCCCAGTCTATCCCAGTCCGGGCGCCGCCACCTCCCAGTAGCGTCCACCCCAGCGGCTGTGGCCAGTCCGCGGTGCCGTTGTCCCCTCGGGAAGGAGCCGGTGGCTGCGCTGGCCGTGCCGGACGCTCGCCAGCCCCTCCGCTGCCCCGTGTCTGGCTATGGGGCCTCCGGAACGGATCCGTTGTTGGTAGCGGCAGCCTTGGAGCTGCCCAGCGGCTGCAGGAGCCTCATGTCCGCCACTGGCTGCCGCTTCCAGAGCCAGTATTCCCCGATTTTGGTGTGGTGGTGGTGGAGGAGGTAGAGCCCGGCCAGGCCGAGGAGGGCGAGCACCGGCAGCAGCACCCCGAGGAGCACCGGGAGCAGCGGGACGGGGTCGTCATCTGTGGGAAAAATGGGGTGGGGGGGTCAGGGGTCAGCGTCCCCAGGGACCCCCGAGACCCCCAGGACAGCCCCGAGCCCCCTCCAGAGCCCCAGGGCCGGTCACCCACACTGGACCCAGACGGTGACGTCGCGCTCGGCCGTCCCCAGCGCGTTGGTGGCCCGGCAGCGGTAGGTGCCGGCCTGGGCGCGGTCAGCGGGATACGGAGTTCCGGCGGTGATGGAATTCCCGTCCTTGGAACATTTCACCTCTGGCTTGGGTTTTCCCTTCGCTTTGCAGGCCAGGATCCCTTCCTGGCCCTCTGTCCAGTTCTGCTGCCCGGGGCAGCCCTCGCTGTCCAGCCGTGGTTTGGCTGCGGGAAAAACCGGGATGAGGACGAGGAAAAACCGGGATAATGGCAAGGAAAAACCAGGATAGCGGCGAAGAAAAGGCGGGATAAGGATGAGGAAAAAGCGGGATAAGGACACGGAAAATCCGGGATAAGGACACGGAACTCACTGTGGACAACGATCTGGACCGACGTCCTCTTGACCACGTCCAGCAGCTTGGCCTCGCAGCTCAGCTCCAGCCCCAGCTCCGCGTCCGCCTCGCTCACGTTCACCCTGAAGGCCATCGGGGGCCGTCCCCAGTCCTGGGGGACGCGGCCGCCGGCCAGCACCCGCAGCTGGATGTCCTTGTTGGCGTCCGGCGGCAGCGCGCAGTCCCCGCTGACCACCGTGCCCGCGGCCGGAGTGGTGCTGGTGACGTCCAGCAGCGGCTCAGGGACATCTGTGGGGACAGCGGGGTTGGTGAGGCCACAATGGGACACGGTCACTCCGCGGTCACTCCGCGGTCACTCCGCGGTCACTCTGCGGTCACTCACGGTAGACTTGCACGGTGGTGTCCGTCTGCCTCTCCACGCTGTCCACGCGGACGGTGCAAACCAGCTGCGCGCTGCCCGTCCGGTTGAGGGTGACCACGGCGGTGGCCTGGTGGCTGTGCTGACCGAGGGTGGCCGGGAAGGTCCGGTTGTCGGCCGTGATGGTGAAATTGGCCGCAGAGATGTCGGGGCGGACGGCGCAGGTGACACTGAAGGGCATCCCCAGCGCCGGCTGCTGGGGCGAGGACAGGCGGGGACCCTCGGGCAGCGCTGGCACGGGGAGGGGACAGGGGGGTGAGCCAGGGGCGGGAAAACGGGGGAAAACACCAGGAAAACAGGGAAAACAGCGGGAAAAGAGCGGGAAAACACCGGCTCACCGGTCAGGTTCAACACGAGCGGCTTGGAGGCGACTCTGACGGGGTCCCCGTGCGGGGACACGTCCAGCAGCGCCTCGCAGGTGACGTTTTTGCCGTCGTCCTCCGCCCGGACGGGCAGCTGGTGGCTCAGGCGGACGGTGTCCGGCTGCATCCAGCCGGGCCCCTGGAAGGTTCCGGAGGCCAGGACGGCGCTGGCGCTCCACAGGGTCACGGTGACGTTCCCCAGGGGCGCGGTGCCGGACACGGAACACGACAGATCCCACGTGTCCGGGCGGGAAGGGGTCATTATGGGAGCCGGGATACCTGGGGGGACACACGGAGAGATCCGGAGGGGTGGGATCAGGGCTGGAGGGGTGGGGCAGCTCAGGGGGGTTGTGGTGAAAAATCCCAGTAAAATCCCTATAAAATCAGTATAAAATCCCCATAAAATCCCTATAAAATCATTGTAAA
This sequence comes from Corvus hawaiiensis, assembly GCF_020740725.1. Taxonomy (NCBI): domain Eukaryota; kingdom Metazoa; phylum Chordata; class Aves; order Passeriformes; family Corvidae; genus Corvus; species Corvus hawaiiensis. The sequence continues at coordinate 641,344 of NC_063244.1, forward strand.
ACCCCTATAAAATCAGTATAAAATCTCCATAAAACCCCTATAAAATCCCTACAAAATCAGTATAAAATCCCTATAAAATCATCGTAAAACCCCTATAAAATCAGTATAAAATCTCCATAAAATCCCTACAAAATCAGTATAAAATCCCTATAAAATCATTGTAAAACTCCTATAAAATCAGCTTGAGATCAGCATAAAATTCCCATAAAATCCCTATAAAATGGAGTTTTCCCGGCCAGGAATTCCCAATCTTACTGTAGACGATGACCGGGATCGGCTTCACCACCCTCTTGCTGTTGGGGCAGGTGTGGAAGATGAAACTGGTGGAATTCCACTCGGTGACCTTGACCAGCCTCAGCACCTTCTCTCCCGGTTTTCTGGACACCACCTCCTTCTGCATGTAGGTCTCGATGTCGGGAATTCCGGAGTTGGAGGGGTCGGAGCCGCCGCACCTCGCCCGCAGCTTCACCTGGATGGAGCCGCCCTGTTCCACCACCAGCACGGCCGGCTCGGTCCAGAGCTCCACCGAGGGCTCCAGTTGTCCTGCCGGGAGAATTCCAGGGGGTTGGAATTCCGGAGGAAACCCATCGCCATCGGTAGGAAGCCCCCAGGTTGGCCCCATGGCCAGAAAGTTGGGGGGAAGGCCGAGGGGACCCCCCAGGCTCATCCCCATCCCTGAATTTCGGTGCTTTCCCAGCAAAACATCCACAGCCGACGGCACCGAGGTGCCGAGGAAGCCCCCAAAATTCGGCTGAAGCCTCCCAGGATGCGGAGAAAAAACCCCGAAATGTTGAGGAAGCCTCCCAAAAGTGAGGAGGAAACCCTTCAAGGTTGTGTGGGAAGACCCCAAAATGCAGAGGAAGCCCCCCCAGGGTAAGTGGGAAGCCCCCAGAAATTTAGGGAACACGCCCCAGGACGCAGAGGAAAAGCCCCGAAGTGTTGAGGAAGCCCCCAAGAGTTCGGCAGAAGCCCCCGCGGGCCCGTGGAAGCCCCCTCGGGCCGAGTCGCCACCCCAGGTCGGGGGGATTTCCCGACTTCCGAACCTCCTTTAGCGGAACCGTCCTGCCCCTTCCCGGAATGCCCGCGCCAGGAAGGGAGGGAGGGAGGGAGGCAGAATTCCCCTGTTTTTCATGGATTTCGCAAGGATAAACAAACATTCCCCGCTCGATGCCGCGGCGGGGGCAGCGACAGGGGCCGGGGAGGGGGGGGCTGGGGCAGCTCCGGTAGCCACATCCTGTCCCCCACACCCCCCCACACCGGGCGCGGTGGCACCGCGGGGGATGGGGACACGCGGGGACACCCCCGGGGGTCGCCAGGTCCCCGCCACCCCCCGCTCGGTGCCACCCCCGGGGTCCCCTCCTCACCTGCGATGACACCCAGGGTGCCCAGGGCCAGCGGCAGCAGCGCGGGGAGCATCATCCCGGGGGGGACAGCGGCTCCGGGAGCGCCGGGGTGCGCCGGGGACACCGGGGAGGCTCCGGTGGGGCTCGGTGGGTTCAGGGTCTCTGGGGTGGATCCGGTTCGGCTCCGGATCCCGGGATGGGTCGGTGCAGGCGCTCCGGGAGCACCGGGAAAGGTCCGGTCGCGCTTCCCGGGATGGGTCGATTTGGGCTCTCCGGGAGCACCGGGAAGGGTTCGGTCGGACTCTCCGGGATGGATCGGTTCGGGCTCTCCGGGAGCACCGGGAAGGGTCGGGTCGGGCTCTCCGGGAAGGATCGGTCCGGGCTCTCCGGGAGCACCGGGAAGGGTTCGGTCGGACTCTCCGGGATGGATCGGTTCGGGCTCTCCGGGAGCACCGGGAAGGGTCGGGTCGGGCTCTCCGGGATGGATCGGTCCGGGCTCTCCGGGAAGGATCGGTTCGGGATCTCCGGGAGCACCGGGAAAGGTCCGGTCGGACTCTCCGGGAAGGGTCGGTTCGGGTTGTCCGGTTGGGTCCCTTGGGGCTCTTCCGGCTGCGCCCGGTCGGAGTCTCCGGGCCGGGTGGGGGTCTCTGGGCGAGCACCGCACCCTCCGTCCCCCGCTCCGGTCACTCCCTCGCTCCGGTCCGTCTCCCGGTCACTCCGCGTGTCTCTCCGCTCGGGGCGCTGCCTTTTATAACCCAGCGCGTCCCGCCCCACCGGGGAATTTCCGGGGCCTCGGGAACTTCGCGCCGGGACCCCCCGGTAACGGCGGCCGCGGGGCTGGAGGGGCCTCCCGGGGCGGACTCCGGCCCCTCCTGCCCCACCCCGGGGCAATTTCCCTGCCCCCCTGGCCCATCCCGGGGCAGTTTTGGTGTCCCTCTGTCCCTCTGCCACGTCCCCCTTGTCCCCACGTGTCGCCGTGGTCACCCTGGGGGTGCCCCCAAACGGAGGGGGGGGGTCGGGGGTCATCTTTAAGCCCCCCAAGGCCCCGATTTGCCACCCCCGCTCGCCACGGGGCTGTCGCCTGCCCGTCACCCGACGGGGGGGGGGGGGGTGGCTCCAGAGGCCACCATTGGGTGCTGGTGCCACCGCAGCTGCCACTTCCTCTTATTGTGTCGCTTTTTGACACTCCGGGGGGTTTTTGTCACCCCTGGAACCGTGGGAACGTCCCTGATGTCCCCAGCGTGGTTCCTGATGTCCCCAGAATGGTTCCTGATGTCCCCAGCGTGGTTCCAGCCCCAGGACCTCCCATCCCTGATGTCCCCAGGATGGTTCCTGATGTCCCCAGGATGGTCCCTGATGTCCCCGGGGTGGTTCCTGATGTCCCCAGGGTGGTTCCAGCCCCAGGGTGGTCCCCACTGTCCCCAGGGTGGTCCCCACTGTCCCCAGGGTGGTCCCCACTGTCCCCAGGGTGGTCCCCGATGTCCCCACAGTGTCCCCACTGCCCTCTCCCGGCGTTTTCCTTTCCCTGGAGCCCCCCTGGTGACACCCGGCCTCGTCACCCTCCCTCTTGTCACCCTCCCTCTTGTCACCCCCAGAGGGAAGTCCCGTGACGATTGTCACAGCCACGCGGTTTCGCTTCTGCGCCCCGCGGGTGTCACATCCCCTTGTGGAGGTGACGGTCCCCTCCCCACGGCCACAGTGCCACCGCCGCTCCCGGGGCGCGCTGTCCTTGTCCTTGTCCCCCGGGATGGAATGTCCGCGATCCCGGGAGCCTCCCTCGGCCTCGGCCGGGCTTTGGGGGCCGCGGCGCTGCGGGAAGGGGGACAGGGACGTTGGGGACACTGGGACAGGAGGCACGGGGACAAGGGGGACGGCGCCAGCTGAGTCAGCAGGACGTGGCCCGGCGCCAGCGTCCCCTCGTGCCGCTGTCACCTCCCGCAGCTCCGGCCACTTCCTGGCCCCCGCTGTGTCCCCTCCTGTCCTGAGGTGTCCTCTCCTGTCCTGGCGTGTCCCCTGGGGTGTCCCCCCAGCCCCATTTGGGGCCCGTCCCCAGCCCTGTCCCCTCCTGTCCTGGGGTGTCCCCTGGAGTGTCCCCCCAGCCCCATTTGGGGCCCGTCCCCAGCCCTGTCCCCTCCCGGCCGTGCCAGGAAGCGGCTCCAGACCCGCCCCGTGATTTTCCCTTCGGAGCCAATTCCCGGAAAACCCGGGAGAAAGTGGGAAAATCCTCCCCAAAAGCAGCGCGATGGGCGTGGCCGGGAGACCCCAAAAAAAACCCCATGGGGAGGGGGGGTCCCAGTTCTCCCCCAGTTGGATCCCAGCACCCCCCCAAGGCGCCCAATCCCCAAATTTTTCCCGGGATATTCCCCCAAAAAAACAGTTGCTCCTGGTTGGCACCCCAAAAATTCCCTTAGGATCCCCAAAATCCTCTCAGGATCCCCAAAATTCCCCTTCAGATCCCCGAAATCCCCCCTGAACCTCCACGCCCCACCCCGGGGGGTCCCGGCATTCCCAGATTTCCCCTTGGGAATGGGGGGGGGGGCTCCCCAGTTCCCACCACAGCAAAAATTCCTGAAGGATTTGGGATCTGGCCGAGGTCACTCCCAAACTTCCTCTTTTTTTTTTTTTTCTCCCTTTGTTATTCCCAAATTTCTTCCTTTTCCGGCTCCCCTCTTCCTGAGAAGGGGCCGGGGATGGGGACATTTGGGGGGGGAGGGGACACCAAAAATCCCTCTATGACCCCAAAATTCACGGCCACCCGCTCCAGATGTGGTCGGGATTTTGGGGAGGGGGCTGGAATTAAGGAGGGGGGCTCCAAATGGGGTTGGGATTTTGGGGAGGGGGCTGGAAAAGGGGTCGGGATTTTAGGGAGGGGGATCCCAAAGGGATTGGGATATGGGGCATCCCCAAAAAGAGCTGGAAAAACCCCAAATTTCCCCCTCCCCCCCCCCAAAATAAAAGCAAGGGCAATGAAAAAAGTCCCTTTAATGCCACAGCAGTGCCCGACAACCCCAAACCCCTTCCTGATGGGATCGGGGCCAGATCCTGCCCCGGGAAGGGTGGATCCCAAACAGAGGCATCAAATCCCAAATTGGGGGGGTCAAATCCCAAATTGGGGGGGGTCTCAGCCGGTCCGGGGGGGCTCCAGGAGGTCCCTGTAGGGCACAGAGAGGGGACACCACCCCAAGGACCACAGCGACCCCAAACCCCTTCCCCATGAGACCGGGGCCGCATCCTGCCCCACTGGGAGGGTGTCAAACCCCAAACGGGGGTCCCCATCCCAAATGGGGGTCCCGATGGCACCTGGGGGGGTCTCAGCCGGCCCGGGGGGGCTGCGGGAGGTCCCTGTAGGGCAGCGAGAAGGGATAGAGGGCCGAGAAGCGCCGGTCGTGCCACAGCAGCCGCTGCTCCAGGAAGGTGACGGCGCCCAGGGTCAGCACCAGCGTCCGGTGCTTCAGCAGGCTGTGCACGTTGAGCCCTGAGGGGACAGCTTGGGGACATCAGGGGACACGGCCTGTCCCTCCCTGCTGTCCCCTGAGTGCCCCCAGCCCCACGGACAACGCCCTGCCCACTGTCCCTGCCACCCCAGATCGTCCCAGCTGTGCCCAGGCCATCTCCAGACTGGCCCCAGCCCTTTCTTGCTGTCCCCAAAGCGTCCCCAGCCCCATGGACACCCCATCCCCTTTGTCCCTGCCGTCCCCAGCCCTTCCCCACCGTCCCCAGACTGTCCCCACGGATACCCCACCCCAAAACATCTCGGGTGTCCCCAAAGTGTCCCCAAGTGGTTCGGGTCTCACCCAGGGCTGGGATGAGGGTGACGGATTTGAGGCCCTCGGCCGCGGCGCTGATGTTCTCCGGGAACTCATTCCTGGGGGAAAAAGGGGATTGGAGCGTCCCCAAAGTGTCCCCGAGGTGTCCCCAAAGCAGGGACAGCCAGCCCGGATATCCCCAAGTTCGTGGTGCTCCATCCGTGATGTCCCCAGGATGCTTCTTGATGTCCCCAACCCCACGGACACCCCGTCCCCACAGTCCCTGCCACCCCAGCTTGTCCCTGCTGTCCCCAAGCCCCCTCCAGGTCCCCCTCTCTCACACGTCCACCATGAGCACGGACTGTCCCCAGCGCCGCACCCTCGCCAGCTCCAGCAGGTACCGGGGGTCACTCGTGGGCACCTCCAGCGTGTCCACCACGTGCAGGTCATCCTGCAGGGACCAGGGGACACCGTCACCCCGTCCCCAACCCCCTGAGCGTCCCCAAACCCCGCCGGGGACACCCCCGTACCTGCATCAGCTTCACGGTCAGCGCCACCTTCAGTGCCAGCACCCGCACCCTCATGGGCACCATGTAGAAGTAGCTGGTGGGACCGCGGGGCCCGTGGGCGATGCCACCTGCCAGGAGCCACCGCGGTGACGTCCCCAGGCTGGTGACAACCCCCGCAGGAGCCGTTTTTGGGGTGTCCCACCCGCCCGTGCCGGGCACTCACCCCCGCGCCACAGCGGCGAGCGGATGGAGCCGTGCCGGGCGCGGCCGGAGCCCTTCTGGCGCCAGGGCTTGCGGCCCCCGCCGCGCACCTCAGCGCGGCTCCTGACGCTGGCGTGGCTCTGGGGGACAGGCAGGGCACACAAAGGGGGGCACGGGTCAGCCCTGAGCCCGCACAGCAGCGGGACGGGGTGGTGGTTGCTGCTCGGGACTCCCAGACCCTTTCTTGGGATGCCTCCAAACCCTTCTTGGGATCCCCCTTCAAAGCTCCTCGGGACCCCCAGACCCTTCTCGGGATCCCCCCAAACCCTTCTTGGGAACCCCAGATCTTTCTTCGGATCCCCCAAAGCTCCTCGGGACCTCCAGACCTTTCTTGGGATCCCCCCAAACCCTTTTTGGGACCCCCCCAAAGCTTCTTGGGACCCTCCCCAGGCCTTTTTGGGATCCCCCTAAGGCTCCCCCGCCCCCTTAAACCCCCTCCTGCCCCCCCAAATCCCCCTTTTTGCCCCCAAACCGCCCTTTCTGTCCCCAAATCCCCTTTTTTGCCCCTCAAATCCCTCCCCTGCCCCCTTAAACTCCCTCCTGCCACCCCAAATCCCCCTTTTTGCCCCCAAACCCCCCCTTTAGCCCCACTTTTTGCCCCCAAATCCCCCTTTTTGCTCCTCAAATCCCTCCCCTACCCCCTTAAACCCCCTCCTGCCAGCCCAAATCCCCTTCTTGCCCCCAAATCCCTCTTCTTGCCCCCAAATCCCCTTCCCCCCCCGCCCCTTTTTGCCCCCTCAAGCCCCCTCCCCACACTCACGATCCTCTTGTAGTTCCTCTGCCACGTGGCCACCGTGTGCAGGATGTCCAGCCTGGTGGGGAGGGGGACAAGGGACACTCAGGTCACTCAGGGGTCACTCGGCCACCCTCCCAAGTCCCCAGGGCCGCCCCCAGACCCCTGACCTGGGAGTGACAGCGAAGACATCGGGGTGAAGGTCGGTGAGACCCCGCAAAGTGTCCTCGGGGTGACGCAGGGACTCCACCCAGGCCTGGACAGGGGACAGGTGGGAGGGGACAGGGATGCTGCAGCTCCGGAGCACCGGGGACAGCGGCAGGGCCGGCGCTGGTGGCTTCTCTGTGGGGAAGGGGACACGTGGGGACAGCGGGGATGGTGACAGCTCTGCCTCGGAACGCTGCGAGGGGGGGCCTGGCACCCCCCCAGAGTGGGGACAGCCAGGCCTGATGTCCCCAGGGCAGTCCCTGATGTCCCCAGAATGGCTCCTGATGTCCCCAGGGCGGTCCCTGATGTCCCCAGGGCGGTCCCTGATGTCCCCAGACACCTCAAACCAGAGACACCCAGCACTGCTGTCTCTAGGGTGATCCACAACGCCTCCAGGATGGTCCCTGACGTCGCCAGGGTGTCCCCAACCCCGCGGTGGCCCTGTCCCCACCGTCCCCCAGGGTGTCCCCAGACACCCCAAACCAGGCACCCCCCAGCCCTGCTGTCCCCAGGATGATTCAGGATGTCCCCAGCCCCGCGGCCACCCCATCCCTACCGTCCCCGCTGTCCCCAGCCCCCCGCACTCACCGCTGCGGGGCTCGGGGGCCGCGGGCGGGGCCGGGGGCGCCGTCGAGAGCTGCGTGAGGGGAGCAATGGCGGGCGGGAGCGATCAAACCACGGCCTGAGGAAGGGGGGGGATACGACCCCCGCCCGCCCCCCACCCCCAGTGTTGGGTCCGTTCCGGGACCCCCGACACCCCCCCAGCCCGAGCTCACACTTGGTACCGCCCCGCCCCTCAGCAATGGCCCCGCCCCTTCCGCGCCCTCAAGGTCCCAGCCCCGTTGCCGGTGCCGCTCCCGTTGCCGGTGCCGCTCCCGTTCTCCCCTCGGCCCCGTTCCCGGTGCCGCTCCCGTTCTCCCCTCGGCCCCGCTCCCGGTGCCGTTCCCGTTCTCCCCTCGGCCCCGTTCCCGGTGCCGCTCCCGTTCTCCCCTCGGCCCAGCCCCGTTCCCGGTGCCGCTCCCGTTCTCCCCTCGGCCCAGCCCCGTTCCCGGTGCCGTTCCCCGCCCGCTCTCACCGCGGCCCAGCCCCGGCCCCTGCTCCAGGCCCTCAGGGCGGCAGCGGCCGCCCCCGCGCGGATCATGGCGGGAAAGCGCGCGGCGGGGCGAGGAGGCGCGGTGACGTCACACACCCCCCACGCGCGCGCGGCGTCAGTTCCGGCGGGGCGGAATGGCGGGAAAAGGGGAGGAAGGGGAGGGGGCGGCACCCCCGGGACCCCTCCCCTTTGTGCCCCCCCTCGGTGCCCCCCACCCCAATGTCCCACCCCAGTGCCCCCCGTTAACCCCGCCCCAGTGCCCCCCACCCCAATGTCCCACCCCAGTGCCCCCCGTTAACCCCGCCCCAGTGCCCCCCACCCCAGTGACCCCCATTAACCCCACCCCACTGCCCCCCACCCCAATGTCGCCCCCTCCCCAATGACCCCCCAATAGCCCCCCCATCCAACTGTCCCTTCCCAGTGTCCCAGTCCCATTCCCAGTTTCCCTTCCCACTACCAGTCCCATTTCCAGTGCCCTTTCCAGTGTCCCCGTCCGTTCCCAGTCCCCTTCCCAGTGTCCCATTCCCGGTGCCCTTCCCAGTTTCCCTTCCCAGTGCCAGTCCCATTACCAGTGCCCTTCCCAGTGTCCCCGTCCCTTCCCAGTTTCCCTTCCCAGTGCCCTTCCCATTCCCAGTGCCCTTCCCAGTGTCCGTGTCCCAGTGTCCCCGTCCCTTCCCAGTTTCCCTTCCCACCACCAGTGTCCATTCCCAGTACCCCTTCCCGGTGTCCCTGTCCATTCCCAGTTTCCCTTCCCACTACCAGTCCCAGTCCCAGTGCCATTCCCAGTGTCCCTGTCCCAGTGTCCACTTCCCAGTGCTCTTCCCAGTGTTCCTGTCCATTCCCAGTTTCCCTTCCCAGTGCCCTTCCCAGTGTCCCTGTCCATTCCCAGTGCCCTTCCCAGTGCCATTGCCACTTCCCAGTGTCCGTGTCCCTTCCCAGTTTCCCTTCCCAGTTTCCCTTCCCACTACCAGTTTCCATTCCCAGTGCCACTGTCCCTTCCCAGTCCCTTCCCAGTTTCCCTTCCCAGTGCCCATTCCCATTCCCAGTCCCAGTTTCACCTCCCAGTCCCGTTTCCCTGTCGGGGAGGGGGGGTCCCGGGGGCGGAATTCCCGGTGGGATCCCGGCGCTGGTGGGGGGCTGGGATGGGAATGGAGGGGCCGGCATGGAAATCTGGGAATTCTTTTCCCCTTCTTCTCCCTTTTTTCCCCCTTTTCCCCCTTTTTTTCCATCCCCTCTCCAAGCGGGATCGGGAATTCCGCATGGATTGGGGGGGGGGGGGGGGGGGCATCCCATCCCCCTCTCATCCCGCCCATCCCCCCCCGCCCCCAAATCCCGCCCATCCCATCCCAATCCCGCTCCTGGTTCCAATTAAATCCCTTCCCCGGCCCCTCGCACCCCCCGCCCCCTCCCCGCGCTCCATATTTGGGGGAGGGGGTGTTGGGAATGAGACCCCCCCCTCCCCACAACCCTCCCGATCTTCCCCCCCCCAGCCCCGAATTCCTCCGTGGAAAATCCGGGAAATTTTTCCGGGCGTGAAAAATCCCAACAAAAAAATCCCCAAAATTTGACCACCCCAAAATCCCCCCGGGACGGCGGGGGCGGGGGAGGGGCGGGGTTTTATCCCTCCCCCCCCCCGCCGCGTTTTGGGGGTCTCAGGTACTCCAAAAGGGGGACAAGGGGGGGGGTTTGTTGTCCCCCTCCCCATTTTGGGGGGTCTCAGCCATGGGGGGGGGGGGGGGGGGTGACACGGTGGCCTCGCCCCTCGCCGGGGGGGGGTGGCCCAGGACCAGCCCCGCCCCCCCCCCCCAATGTTGGGACCGGGACGGGCGCTCAGCGCTGCCGGGACCGGCCCCGGGACCGGTGAGACCCCAAAATCCACCCCCCCCGGACCCCCGACCCCCCTGTGCCACCCCCTGGGGCCCCCCCCTCATTGTCCCGCTGTCCCCTCCCTCCCCGGGCCACCAGCGCGGGGGGGGGGGGCACAGAAAGGGACCCCCGTGCTGTCCCCAAGGGTGGGGGGGACACGGGGAGGGCTCCCAGGATTTTGGGGGGGGGGGTGTCCCCAAAAGTGTGTGGGAGGGGGACACATCGGGGTGGCCCCGCGGGGGGGTTCAGGTGCCACCCACGCCCCCCCCCCCCCATTGTCGCCATCCCGGCCCAGCTGTTTCGGCCACGCCAACATCTGGCTCGCAGCTGGCGGGCGGGGGGGGCATCCCAATAGTTGGGGAGGGGGGGGGGGTCGCGTCCTTGGGGGGCACTTTTGGGACCCCCGGGCACCTCTCGGGGTGGGTTTGGGGGTCCCCAAAAGATTTGAGGGTCCCCAAAGTCGGGGGGGGTCCCATGCTCGGGGGGGGGGGGGGGGGGGGGGGGGGAGTCGGTGACAGCGACCCCGCCGTGTCCCCCCACGCGTGTCCCCACATTGGGGGGTCCCCAAATTTTTGGGGGGGGGGTCCTCGAGCTCTCGGCGGTCCCCAAAATCCCGGGGGTCCCGTGTCCCCGTGTCCAACCCCCCCACGCGTGTCCGGGCTCGGGGGGGTCTCGGGGGGGTTCCGGGGGCCCCCCCGCTCCCGTCGCGGCCGCCGCCCCCCGCGGCTAAACCCGGCTTTAAGCTCGGCCTCCGCCCTGATCCGATTTGCTCCAGGATATTTCGGGATCGAACGGCCCCCGGTGACCCCCCCGCGGCCCCTCCCCCCACCGGGGCTGGGGGGTCCCGGGTCCCCTCCCCCACCCGGCGGCGGATCCTGGTGGGATTCTGGGGTGGGATCCGGGCTGGGATCACGGGCTGGGGTCCCAAGGGGCGATCCCGGTGTGGGATCCCAGTTTGGGGTCCCGGTGGGATCCCCAGGGGTCCCAGTTCAGGATCCCGGTGCAGGATCCCGGTTTGGGGTCCCGGTGGGATCCCCAGCGGTCCCAGTTCAGGATCCCGGTGCGGGATCCCAGTTTGGGGTCCCGGTGGGATCCCCAGCGGTCCCAGTTCAGGATCCCGGTGCGGGATCCCAGTTTGGGGTCCCGGTTTGGGGTCCCGGTGGGATCCCCAGGGGTCCCAGTTCAGGATCCCGGTGCAGGATCCCAGTTTGGGGTCCCGGTGGGATCCCCAGGGGTCCCAGTTCAGGATCCCAGTGCGGGATCCCAGTTTGGGGTCCCGGTGGGATCCCCGGGGGTCCCAGTTCAGGATCCCAGTGCGGTTCCCGGGGCAGATCCCGGTGTGGGCTCCCAGTTGGGAATCCCAGTTCCCGCAGGTCCCAGTGAGGAATCCTGGGGTGGGATCCTGGTTTGGGGTCCCGGTTTGGGGTCCCGGTTTGGGGTCCCGCTGTGACTCCTGGGGCAGGATCCCGGTGCGGGATCTCGGGGCACGGTCCCGGTGCGGTTCCCAGTCCCGGTGCGGTTCCCGGTGCGGGATCCCGGTTTCTGGGGCAGGATCCCTGTGCGGGGAATCCAGTTTGGGATCCCAGGGCACGGTCCCGGTGCAGGATCCCGGTTTGGAATCCCAGGGCCGTTCCCGGTTTGGGATCCCGGGGCCGTTCCCTGTTTGGGATCCCGGGGCCGTTCCCGGTTTGGGATCCCGGTTTGGAATCCCGGGGCCGTTCCCGGTCTGGGATCCCGGTTTGGGATCCCGGGGCCGTTCCCAGTTTGGGATCCCGGTCTGGGTTCCCGGTTTGGGATCCCGGGGCCGTTCCCGGTCTGGGATCCCGGTTTGGGATCCCGGGGCCGTTCCCTGTTTGGGATCCCGGGGCCGTTCCCGGTCTGGGATCCCGGTTTGGGATCCCGGGGCCGTTCCCGGTTTGGGATCCCGGTCTGGGTTCCCGGTTTGGGATCCCGGGGCCGTCCCGGGGGTCTCGCCGCCCCCGGCCCCGCCCGTTCCCCCCCCCGCTGCCTCCGCGGGGGCGGGCGGGAAGGGGAAGGGGAAGCGGCGGATGCTCCGCGCCGGTTCCGACCGGGACCGGCGGCTCTCACCGGCACCGGTACGAGGGTCCGGGGGGGTCCGGAGGGGTCCTGAGGGGGTCGCGGGGGGCGGCGGGAGCCAGGGGCGGTGTCCCGGCACCGGGCGCGGCTGCGCGAGGCGGGACAGCACCGGGGGCTCCGGGACCGCTCCGGGGGCTCCGGGACGGGACTGGGACGGCACCGGGGGCTCCGGGACGGGAACAGGGGAGCTGCGGTACCGGGACGGCTCCGAGGGGAGCTCCGGGACGGGACCGGGGGGCTCCGGGAGCGCCCTGGGACGGCACCGGGGGCTCCGGGGGCTCCGAGACGGGACTGAGACCGGTACCGGGCCGGCTCCGGGACGCCACCGGGACCTGGCGGGGGCTCCTGGACGGAGCGACCACCGGGGCTCCTTCACCCCTCCCTCACCCCGCCCTGGGTGCCACCCCCGGAGCCCTCGGGGGTCCCGCACCGGGAGGAACCGGGCGGGGGAGGCCCTACCCGGGGTCCCGTCCCGGAATTTGGGGAGGGGGGACACGGTACCGAGAGTCCCGTCCTGAACTGGGAGGGGGGGAACCAGTACTGGGAGTCCCGTCCTGAACTGGGAATGGGGGACACGATACTGGGAGTCCCATCCCTGACTGGGGGGACACCCGGTGGCACCGGGAACGCCACCCCCAACCGGGGGGACACGGGGGGGACCCCTCCCCGACCCAGCGGTGACGTCGCCCGGTGTCCCCGTCCCTCACCGGCCGCGTCCTTCCCAGCCCCCCGGGGTGCTCCCGACGGGATCTCTATCAACCCCAGCTGCCCCGGTGTCCCCTCCTGCCACCCCGGTGTCCCCTCCTGCCACCCCGGTGTCCCCCCAGCCACCCCGGTGTCCTCTCAGTGTCCCTCCCGTTCTCCCAGCGCCATTCCCAATGGGATTTCTGTCCCCCAACCACCCTGGTGTCCCCTCCTGCCACCCCAGTGTCCCTCCCATTCTCCCAGCGCCATTCCCAATGGGATTTCTGTCCCCCAACCACCCTGGTGTCCCCTCCTGCCACCCCAGTGTCCCTCCCATTCTCCCAGCGCCATTCCCAATGGGATTTCTGTCCCCCAACCACCCTGGTGTCCCCTCCTGCCACCCCAGTGTCCCTCCCATTCTCCCAGCGCCATTCCCAATGGGATTTCTGTCCCCCAACCACCCCGGTGTCCCCTCCTGCCACCTCGGTGTCCCCCCAACCACCCCGGTGTCCCCTCAGGCGTCCCCCCCGTTCTCCCATCGCCATCCCCACATTCCCACCCTGCCTCTCGTCCACCCCGCAGGTCTCTGGCCGGAGCCATGTCCCGGCGGCGCTGACCCTCGGCGGCGCGCCCGGCCCGGCCTCACCATGGGGAGCATCTACAAGGAATATTTCAACCGCGACAAGATCCGCGAGCACTACAACTACACCAAGGGCGACGGCGACGCCTCCGCGCCCTCGCGCTCCGTGGGCTCCGTCCTCATCGTCATCCTCTGCTGCTTCATCGTCCTGGAGAACCTGCTGGTGCTGGTGTCCATCTGCCGCAACAAGCGCCTGCACTTGGCCATGTACATCTTCATCGGCAATTTGGCCGCCTCCGACCTCTTGGCCGGCACGGCCTTCATGGTCAACACGCTGCTGTCCGGCAGCACCACCTTCAGCCTGACGCCGGTGCAGTGGTTCGTGCGGGAGGGCACGGCGTTCGCCACGCTGGCCGCCTCGGTGTTCAGCCTGCTGGCCATCGCCATCGAGCGCCACGTGGCCATCACCAAGGTCAAGGTGTACGGCAGCGACAAGAACTGCCGCATGGTGCTGCTGATCGGCGCCTGCTGGGTGATCGCGGCCGCCGTGGGCAGCCTGCCCATCATGGGCTGGAACTGCATCAGCGACCTGGGCGACTGCTCCACGGTGCTGCCGCTCTACTCCAAGCGCTACGTGCTCTTCGTCACCACCATCTTCACCCTCATCCTGCTGGCCATCGTGGGGCTCTACACGCGCATCTACTGCATCGTCCGCTCCAGCCACGCCGAGATCGCCTCGGCGCAGACCTTGGCTTTGCTCAAGACCGTCACCATCGTGCTGGGAGCCTTCATCGTCTGCTGGCTGCCCGCCTTCATCATCCTCCTCATGGACGCCTCGTGCCCCGTCCGCGCCTGCCGGGTGCTCTACAAGGCCAATTATTTCTTCGCCTTCGCCACGCTCAACTCGGCGGCCAACCCCGTCATCTACACGCTGAGGAGCAAGGACATGCGCGCCGAGTTCCTGCGCCTGCTCTGCTGCTGCGGGAGGGGCCGGCGGCCGCGGCCGCCCGGCCGGGCGGGGGTCCCGCTGCGCACGTCCAGCTCGCTGGACAAGGCGGCGGCGACGGCGCCCTGCCCCAAAGGGGAGACGGCCACGGCGCCGCTGACCCGCGAGTGCACCACGTCCGTGTGATGGGGGAGGGGTTGTGGTCAGCTGGGGGGGGTTGTGGTCAGCCTGGGGGTGCTCCTTGGGTGCTGCGGGGGTTGGTGGGTGGGGCAGGATTGAGCCGTGGGTGGCCTGGGGATGGTCTGGGGACACCCTGTGGGCACCCTGTGGACACCCCAAGGTCACTCCACAGCTCCATGGACACCCCATGGATGCCCCATGGACACCCCACAGCCTTGTGGACACTCCAAGGCCACCCCACGGTCCTGTGGATGCTCCAAGGCCCCGTGGACACCCCATGGACACCCCACGGCCCTGTGGACACTCGAAGGCCCTGTGGACACTCCAAGGCCACCCCACAGCCCCGTGGACACTCCAAGGCCACCCCACGGTCCTGTGGACACCCCATGGACACGCCACGGCCCTGTGGACACCTCGAGGCCACCTCACGGTCCTGTGGACACCCCATGGACATGCCATGGCCCTGTGGACACCTCGAGGCCACCCCATGGTCCTGTGGACACTCCAAGGCCCCGTGGACACTCCAAGGCCACCCCATGGTCCTGTGGACACTCCAAGGCCCCGTGGACACTCCAAGGCCACCCCACGGTCCTGTGGACACCCCATGGACACCCCACGACCTTGTGGACATCCCATGGCCCCGTGGACACTCCACGGCCCTGTGGACACTCCAAGGCTGCCCCATGGCCCAGTGGACACCCCACGGACACCCCACAGCCTCGTGGACACTCCAAGGCCTCGTGGACACTCCAAGGCCACCCCACGGCCCCGTGGACACCCCGAGGCCACCCCACGGTACGAAGGGAGCGGGACCCTCGTGGTTCCCCAGGTACGGCCGGACCCCATCCCCGTCCCCGTCCCCGCCGGCGCTCCGTGTGCCCGGACACGCGGCCGGCGGCGGCCGTGGGGCCCTTCCCACGCCCTGCCCGAGCCCCGGGGCCCCGGCCGGACCTGTCGGACGAGTCCCGGGGCCCCTCCCGGCGCCCCGAACCCCGTGGGCGGCTCCGACCGCTCTTCCCACCGGGAGCGCCGGGCTCGGCTTTTCCCGGGATAAACCGGGCCTGGGGTGGGGAGGGAGGGAGGAGGGGGGCATTGGAACCCCCCCCCCCCCCCCAAAAAAAAAACCCCCAAAATCCGGGGTTTTCCCACGCGCTGGCGCGTGGGGGGCTCATCCCAGTGCGGCCGGACCGGCCGGGATCCCCTCCCCCACCCCCCGAAATTCCCGGGATTGCCCCCAAAAATCATCCCCCCTCCCCAATCCCGAATCGTATTAAACCGGCGTTTTTCCAGACGTTTCCGCGCCTTTTCCTCAGCGGGACCGGGGAGGGGGGGTGGGCAGAGAGCCCCAAATTTTGGGGGAATTGGGGAGGATTTTTTTTCTCCCCCCTCCCAGAGGGAATTTGGGAAAATGGGGTCGAGCAGCTCAGGGGACACGGAGGGGACGAAGAGGGACACGTTTTGTCACCTCCCAGCACCCCAAAAACCCCGATTTCCTCCCTAAAAGGTGAAGAGGAAATACCGGGGGGGGGGGGGGTTCGGTTCCTCTCCCCCCCCCCTCCCCCGACGTGTCGCGACAGTGACGTCACGGTGTCCCCGTGGTGACCCCGCGGGTTTGGGCACCGGGGAGCTCCGCGGTGGCACCGGGTGGTGGTGGTGGCACCCCTGGGGGACAGTGGGGACAAGGGGACAGGCCTGGGGGTGGGTGTCCCCCCCCCACCACGGGGACACACCCGGGAGTGCCCCACCCCAATTCCCAAATTTGGGGTGTCCCCTCTTTGGGGGTGTCGCCCCCATTGTCCCCCTCCCAAATTTGGGTGCCCCCCCCCCCCCACTGTCCCCTCCCAAATTTGGGGTGTCCCCTCCCCCGCCACCCCCAAGATGGCGCCGGGGCGACGCCCACGGCTTCCCGCGCCCGCGCCGTCGCGTTGTTATGACGTCACACACCTTGCCCGCACTCAAGATGGCGCCCGGGCGCGCTGTATCCGCGCGGCTTGACCTTCTCAACATGGCGACCGCGCCGCGATGGGTTTGGCGCTGCTGAGTGACGTCATACGGGAGGCGGGACGGCCTTAAAGGGGCCATGACGGCGCGGGGGGCCGCGGCCGCCGCCAGGGCCGGAGCGGGCCGAGACCGGCGGCCGGTGAGGGGGGGGGGCTGGGGGTACCGGGGGGATCCCGAGGGGTCCCTGGGGGGCTTCACCGGGTGGGGGGGGGACCAGGGGAGCTTTACCGGCTCTGGGGGTCCGGGGGGGGCGAAGGTGTGGCGGGGGGGGGGGGGTGAGTTCAGTTGAGGGGAAGGGGAAGCGCTGAGGGGAGCGAGAGGCCGGGGGGGTAACGGGGCCTGAGGGGGCAATAACGGCCTGGGAGGGGCAATAACGGCCCGGGGAGGGCAATAATGGCCCGGGGAGGTGATTAATGAGGGGATAATTAAGATGTGAGGGGTAATTAACGCATGGGGTGGCGACGGGGCCTGAGGGGGCAATAACGGCCCTGGGGGGGTGATTCATGAGGGGGCGATTAAGATGTGAGGGAGTAATTAATCCATGTGGGTGGGAACTAAGGTGTGAGGGAGTAATTAATTCGTGACGGGTAATTAGTTGGTGTGGGGGTAATAACGGCTTTAAGAGGGGGTGATAAACATAAAGGGGGCAATTTTGGGGTGGGGGCAGCAATTGGGGAGGGGGCAGTAAAATTGGCGAGGGCAGTAAAGCCTTGGGGGGGGGGGGTGGGGTAATTTGGGGGGGCTGTTGTCACCTGGAGGGGTCCTGGGGGTGTCACCAGGGCCCGGTGCCACCACCACGGGCGGGGTGACACGTGCCAGCCTCTGTCACCGGTGCCGCTGTCACCTCCCCGGGGTGTCCTTGGCAAGGACGGGGGAGGGGGCACAGCAGGGCCAGGCCCGGTGGTGGCACCGATGGGGTGACAACGGGGACGGGTGACAGCGCCTGGTGGCCTTGGCACGGTGACCGGCGCTGTCACAGCGGGCTCCTGTCCGTGCCGCAGGAGTCCCCAAGGGAGGGGACACCAAGGTCCCCACCGTGGCGGTGACACCTTGGGGACACCCTGGGGACACCCAGGACCCGGCTTTTCCCCGCTGTGAGGTGCCACCTGGGCGTCCCTCGGTGCCACCGCGTGTCCCCAGCTGCTCCTTTTTCCCCTTTTCCCCCCGGTTTTCGGCAGGATTTCGGATGGGCAGAGCCCCCCCCGGCCATGGGGCAGAGCGAGTCGCAGCAGGAGGCCGAGGTGGGACATGTCCCTGTCACCGTCACCCCCGGTGTCCCCACGGCCGGGGAGGGGGGGACGCCGGGGCTCAGCTGTCCCTTGTCCCCGCAGAGCACGGTCCTGAGGGGGCTGCTGGCGGCCTTCAGCAGGGAGCAGCTCCCGACGCGCGCGGTGAGCCGTGCCCCCGGCGGCCTGCTGTCCCTCTGTCCCCGTGTCCCGCGTCCCCAGTGTCCCCATGTCCCCAGTGTCCCCAGTATCCCCAGGAACAGTGTCCCCAGTATCCCCAGTATCCCCAGGAACGGTGTCCCCAGTGTCCCCATGTCCCCAGTGTCCCCAGGGACAGTGTTCCTATGTCCCTGGTGTCCCAGTGTCCCCAGTATCCCCAGTGTCCCCATGTCCCCAGTGTCCCCAGGGACAGTGTCCCCAGTATCCCCAGTGTCCCTAGGGATGGTGTCCCAGTGTCCCCATGTCCCCAGTGTCCCCAGGGACAGTGTCCCCAGTATCCCCAGTGTCCCTAGAGATGGTGTCCCAGTATCCCCAGTGTCCCCATGTCTGCAGTGTCCCCAGTATCCCCAGTGTCCCTAGGGATGGTGTCCCCATGTCCCCGTGTCCCTGTGTCCCTAGGGATGGTGTCCCAGTATCCCCAGTGTCCCCAGTATCCCCAGTGTCCCCGTGTCCCCTGTGTCCCCAGGGATGGTGTCCCCATGTCCCTAACCCCACCAACACAGTGAGCAGAGATCACTGTCCCCATGTCCTTGGACAGTGTCCCCAGTGTCCCTATGTCCCCAGTATCCCCAGTGTCCGTAGGGATGGTGTCCCAGTGTCCCCAGTGTCCCCATGTCCCCAGTGTCCCTAGGGACAGTTTCCCAGTGTCCCCATGTCCCCAGTGTCCCAGTGTCCCCAGTGTCCCCGTGTCCCCCTGTCCCCAGTATTCCCAGTGTTCGTGTCCTCAGTGTCCCCGTGTCCCCAGTGCCCCCAGTATCCCCAGTGTCCCCATGCCCCCCTGTCCCCACTGCGGCTCAGCATCGCTGAGGGGGCACAGCCTCATCCCCTGGGGACGTGTCCTTGTCCCCGAGCCCCTCGCGTCCCCCCACGCCGTCGGTCACCTCCCGCCGTCCCTCCGCAGGTGCTCTGGACCGTCCTGGGCCTCGCCGTGGCCATCATGGCCGTCGCCGCGCTGGGCTGGTGGCTGCGCCGCAGGAGTGAGTGCCGGCCCCGCGGTGGCCCTGGGGGCGGCGGTGGCGGTGCCGCGGCGCGCTGACGCCGTCCCCTCGCTGTCCCCAGAGGTCCCCAAGCAGGAGCCGCCCCGGTATCGCTTCCGCAAGCGGGACAAGGTCCTGTTCTACAGCCGCAAGATCATGCGTAAGGTGACCCTCGGGGCGGCAGCGGGGCCGGCGCCGGGCCACCGCCACCCCCGGGTGACACCGCGGCGCCCCGTCCCCACCCCCAGGTGTCCCAGTCCACGTCGTCCCTGGTGGACGCCAGCGTGTCCAGCGGCGCCGCGCGGCCGCGCAGCCGCAAGAAGCTGAAGGTGCTGAGCATCGCCAAGAAGTGAGCGGACGCTGCGGTGGCCGTGGCGTGGCTGCAGCCGGCGGTCCCCGCGGTGTCCCCGCGGTGTCCCCGCGGTGTCCCCGCTGTCCCCCCGGGGCACTGCTGTCCCCGCAGGGTGCTGGGGTGCTCTGAGGAGCTGCTGTTCCTGCAGCTGTGCGAGCACCCGGGGCGGGTCCCTGTGTCCCCGCAGTGTCCCTGCTGTCCCCATGGGTACATGGCCGTCCCTGTGGTGTCCCCACGCTGTCCCCATGGGTACACAGCCATCCCTGTGGTGTCCCTGCTGTCCCCACGGGTACATGGCCATCCCCGTGGTGTCCCCACGCTGTCCCCATGCTGTCCCCATGGGTACACAGCCGTCCCCATGCTGTCCCCACACTGTCCCCACGGGTACACAGCCATCCCTGTGGTGTCCCTGCTGTCCCCACGGGTACATGGCCATCCCCGTGGTGTCCCCACGCTGTCCCCATGCTGTCCCCATGGGTACACAGCTGTCCCCATGCTGTCCCCACACTGTCCCCACACTGTCCCCACGGGTACACAGCCATCCCTGCGGTGTCCCTGCGGTGTCCCTGCTGTCCCCACGCTGTCCCCACGCTGTC
This sequence comes from Corvus hawaiiensis, assembly GCF_020740725.1. Taxonomy (NCBI): domain Eukaryota; kingdom Metazoa; phylum Chordata; class Aves; order Passeriformes; family Corvidae; genus Corvus; species Corvus hawaiiensis. The sequence goes on from NC_063244.1 coordinate 660,960, forward strand.
CCCACGGGTACACAGCCGTCCCCACGCCGTCCCCACACTGTCCCCACGCTGTCCCCACGGGTACACAGCCATCCCTGTGGTGTCCCTGCGGTGTCCCTGCTGTCCCCACGGGTACACAGCCGTCCCCACGATGTCCCCACGCTGTCCCCAGGGTCTCGGCCAGCTTCCTGCGCATCCAGAAGGAGCCGCCCACGCTGCAGCTGAAGGAGCCGCCGCCCTCGGTGCTGGAGGCCGACCTGACCGAGTTCGACGTGGCCAGCTCGCACCTGCCCTCCGAGGTGCTCTACATGCTCAAGAATGTCCGGTGAGCGGCCTGGGGTCGGGATCCCCCCTGGAATCGGGATCTATCCCTGAGATGGGGATCCAGCCATGGCGAGTTTAGGGTGAGGGTCCTGCAGGGAGGGGTCGGGATCTGTCCCTGGGGTCGGGATCTGGCTTTGGGATGAGGATCTGTCTTTGGGATCAGGATTCATCCCTGAGATTGGGATTGTCTGCGGGGTTGAGATCCATCCACGGGCTCAGGATCTGTTTATGGGATGAGGATCCATCCACAGGCTCAGGATCCATCCACAGGCTCAGGATCCGTTTATGGGATGAGGATCCATTTATGGGATGAGGATCCATAGGCTCAGGATCCATTTATGGGATAAGGATCCATCCACGGGCTCAGGATTAATTTATGGGGTGAGGATCCATCCATGGGCTCAGGATCCGTTTATGGGGTCAGCGTCCACCGCAGGGCTCAGGATCAGGCTCTGAGGGTCAGGACTTGACCGCAGGGACCGAGCTCCACCCTCGGACAGCTCCTCCGAGTGGATCCCTGCATCCCCCTGTCTGGGGCAGCTCCGGCTGTCCCCAGTGTCCCCACGGTGTCCCAGCTGTCCCCTCTGTCCCCCGCTGTCCCCACAGTGACGCCACTGTCCCCACGGTGTCCCCGCAGGGTGCTGGGGCACTTTGAGAAGCCGCTGTTCCTGGAGCTGTGCAAGCACATGGTGTTCCAGCAGTGCCAGCAGGGCGAGGACGTGTTCCGGCCGGGCCAGCCCGACACCAGCATCTACGTCCTGCAGGAGGGGAAACTGGAGCTGCTGCTCACTGAGACGGTCAGGGGACACCTGGGGACACCTGGGGACAGCCAGGGGTCATCAGGGCGATATTTGGGGACGCTGAAGGGTATCTGGGGGACTCCAGGAACACCCTGGGACAGCGGAGGGACAGCTGGGGGAACACCTGGAGACACCTGGGGGTCAACCCAGGGACATGTGGGGACACCCTGGGACACCTGGGGGACACCAGGGACACTCGTGAGACAGCCAGGGACACCTGGGGACATCTGGGGGACACTTCAGGGACACACAGGGGACACCTGAAGATGTTTCAGGACACGTGAGGGACACCAGGGGCACCGCAAGGACACCCAGGGGACACCAGGGGACACCAGGGGACATGTGGGGACATCCGGGGGATATCTGGGGGCAGCCAGGAGCACGCAGGGACATCTCAGGGACACACAGGGGACACCTGGAGATGTCTCAGGACACATGGGGGACACCAGGGGACAGCAGGGGTGACGCGGGGCGTGTCCTGGCAGGACGGGAAGGAGACGGTGATGAAGGAGGTGTTTCCTGGGGACAGCGTCCACAGCCTGCTCAGCATCCTGGACGTCATCACGGTACTGCCGGTGTCCCCGAGGCCCTGGGGGCTGTCCCCAAACCCCCCCAGGCTGTCCCCAAGCCCCCCCAGGCTGTCCCCAAGCCCCTCCAACCCAACCATGGCCGTCCTGACCCCAACCGTGACTCTCCCCAAACTCCTCCAGCCCAACCACGACCACCCCAAACCCCGGTGCCACCCACGCCCTTCACCAGTCCCCAGCTGCCCCCAAGCCCCGTCCGTGGCCAGGACGGCCCCGCTGTGCCCCCCTGACCCCCAGGCTGCCCCCAGGGCCACCAGCGGCCGTACCGGACGGTCTGCGCCCGCGCGGCCGAGGACTCCACGGTGCTGCGCCTGCCGGTCGAGGCCTTCTCGGCCGTCTTCGAGAAGTACCCCGAGAGCCTGGTGAGGGTGGTGCAGGTGAGTTCGGGGTCTGGGGGACCCCCGGGATGTCCCTGGGGGTGACAGGGGACCGATGGTAGCTCGGTGTCCTTCCACAGATCATCATGGTGCGGCTGCAGCGCGTCACCTTCCTGGCCTTGCACAACTACCTGGGGCTGACCAACGAGCTCTTCAGCCACGTGAGTTCAGGCCGGAATTCGGACGGGTCCTGGGCTGGCTCTGGAGCCCTCTGGTGTCCCCCCAGCCGCTCTGATGTCCCTCTGTCCCCAAACCTCCAGGACATGCAGCCCCTGCGGCTCTTCCCGCAGCCCGGCCACGCCGCCCGCACCAGCCCCGTCCGGCACGGCAAGCGCGGCCTGGGCGGCACCGACGAGGGCCGGGACACGGGTGAGACACCCGCGGGGTCCCGAGACCCTCCACCCCAATCATTTGTGGGGTCTCTGCTGCTTCCTACTCAGTTTTGGGGTGGTCTCATCCCGCAGCCGAGCTGATGAAAGCCGCCGGCCTGGAGACCCCGGCGGTGCCGCCGCCGCTGAGCCGCTGCATCTCCATGCCCGTGGATATCTCGGGTGGGTTCCGGGGGTGTGGCCGTCACCCAGGGGTGGCTTTGTCCCCGTTTTGTGACCCCCTCCCCTCCTGTGACCCCTGCCAGGCATCCAGAAGGGTCCCCGCTCGGATTTCGACATGGCCTACGAGCGCGGCCGCATCTCGGTGTCGCTGCAGGAGGACAGCTCCGGCGCCTTCGGGCAGGTACAGCTGGGTCTGCCCCGGAATCCTACCCCAATTCCCCCCAAATCCCACCCTGAATCCACTCCTGAATCCACCCTGAATCCACCCCTGAATCCCACCCCAAATCCCCCCAAATCCCACCCTGAATTCACCCCTGAGTCCCACCCTGAATCCACCCTGAATCCACCCCTGAATTCCACCCCACATCCCACCCTGAATCCACTCCTGAGTTCCACCCTGAATCCACCCCTGAATCCCACCCCAAATCCCCCCAAATCCCACCCTGAATCCAGTCCTGAGTTCCACCCTGAATCCACCCCTGAATCCCACCCCAAATCCCCCCAAATCCCACCCTGAATCCAGTCCTGAGTTCCACCCTGAATCCACCCCTGAATCCCACCCCAAATCCCCCCAAATCCCCCCCTGAATCCACCCCTGAGTCCACCCCTGAATCCCACCCCAAATCCCCCCCCGAATCCCACCCTGAATCCACCCGAGTCCCACCCCAAATCCCCCCTGAATCCCACCCCAAATGCACCCTGAATTCATCCCAAATCCATCCTGAATCCCACCCCAAATCCCCCTTGCATCCACCCTGAATCCCTCTGAATCCCACCCCAAATCCCCCCTGAATCCACCCCGAATCCTGCCTGGATCCCACCTCAAATCCCACCCTGAACCCCCCTGAATCCCACCCCAAATCCCCCCTGAATCCACCCCGAATCCTGCCTGGATCCCACCTCAAATCCCACCCTGAACCCCCCTGAATCCCACCCCAAATCCCCCCTGAATCCCGCCCTGAATCCCCCCTGAATCCCACCCCATGTCCCCCCTGAATCCACCCCAAATACCCCCTGAATCCCACCCCAAATCCCCCCTGAATCCACCCCAAATCCCCCCTGAATCCACCCCAAATCCCCCCTGAATCCCACCCCATGTCCCCCCTGAATCCCACCCCATGTCCCCCCTGAATCCACCCCAAATACCCCCTGAATCCCACCCCAAATCCCCCCTGAATCCACCCCAAATCCCCCCTGAATCCCACCCTGAACCCCCCTGAATCCCACCCCAAATGCACCCTGAATCCACCCCAAATCCCCCCTGAATCCCACCCCAAATCCCCCCTGAATCCACCCCAAATCCCCCCTGAATCCCACCCCAAATGCACCCTGAATCCACTCGAGTCCCACCTCAAATCCCCCCTGAATCCACCCCGAATCCTCCCTGGATCCCACCCCGAATCCCCCCTGAACCCCCCCGCATCCCCCCACCTCCCGCCTCACCCCGGCGCCGTCGGTGCTGCCCAGTCGGTGTCTCAGGAGCCCAAGGAGCGCAAGTCGGTGACGCTGGAGGAGCAGCCCTCGGGGATTTACCGCTACAGCTCCTGCGAGGAGGACGCGGGCACGGGGCCGGGGCCAGGGACGTGTCCCTTCGGGCCCTACCAGGGCCGCCAGAGCAGCGACATCTTCGAGGAGGCCAAGCGGGAGCTCATCAAGCTCATGAAGGTCGAGGTGAGGGCGGCCCCGGGGTCAGCGGGGCTTTGCGTGGGGTCCTGCGGGGTCGTGGAGGGTTTCTGGTGGTCACCGGTGGTCACCTTCCTGCTGGCTCCTGGTCACTTTGGGGTGCGTCGCCGTCGTCTCGTGGTGGTCACCGTGCGGCGCTCCCTGCGAGCCCGGGGGGATCCCACATCTCTTTGGGGCGGTTCCTGTGACTCTGGGGGATCCCACATCTCTTTGGGGTGATCCCTGCGAGCCCAGGGGGATCCCACATCTCGTTGGGGTGGTTCCTGTGAGCTCGGGGGGATCCCACATCTCTTTGGGGTGCTCCCTGCGAGCCCGGGGGGATCCCTCATCTCTTTGGGGCGCTCCCTGTGAGCCCGGGGGGATCCCACATCTCTTTGGGGTGATCTCTGCGAGCCCAGGGGGATCCCACATCTCTTTGGGGTGGTTCCTGTGAGCTCGGGGGGATCCCACATCTCTTTGGGGTGGTCCCTGCGAGCCCAGGGGGATCCCACATCTCTTTGGGGTGCTCCCTGCGAGCCCGGGGGGATCCCACATCTCTTTGGGGTGATCCCTGCGAGCCCGGGGGGATCCCACATCTCTTTGGGGTGGTTCCTGTGAGCCCAGGGGGGATCCCACATCTCTTTGGGGTGATCCCTGTGAGCCTGGGGGATCCCACATCTCTTTGGGGTGATCCCTGTGAGCCCAGGGGGGATCCCACATCTCTTTGGGGTGGTCCCTGCTCTTCTTGTGGTGGTTCCTGTGACTTTAGGATGGTCCCCAGTCTCCTTGGGGTGGTCCCCCATCACTTTGGGGTGGGTTCCCCTCTCCTCATGGTGGTCCCCATCGCTTCCTGGTGGCCCCCATGACCTCCTGGTCACCCTCTGTCCTCCTGCTGACCCCACGACGGTCCCGTCCTTCCCTCCAGGACCCTTCTCTCCTCAACAACCGCGTCCTGCTCCACCACGCCAAAGGCGGGACGGTCATCGCCCGCCAGGGCGACCAGGTGGGTTTTGGGGACCGTCACCTCCTTTCCAGGCAGAAACAACCCCAGAGCCGCCGGGGTGGTGACAACCAGAAGAGCTTGGTGGCCCTCTGGATCCCCGGTGACCCCGTGGGGTGCCAGGAGGTCCCCAGGAGGTGACGAGTGACGTTCCCAGCAGGACGTGAGCCTGCACTTCGTGCTCTGGGGCTGCCTGCACGTGTACCAGCGCATGATCGACAAGGAGGAGGACGTGTGCCTGTTCCTGACGCAGCCCGGCGAGCTGGTGGGACAGCTGGCCGTGCTCACCGGGGAGCCCCTCATCTTCACCATCAAGGCCAACCGCGACTGCACCTTCCTCAAGATCTCCAAGTCCGACTTCTACGAGTGAGTCCGGCCTCCTTTGGGGGCGGTCAGCGGGGCTGGCGTGGGGTGGCCTCAGGTTGGACGGAAAACAGAGGTGAAACGGCTGGGGAGCGTCCAAAAGAGGCCACCAGGATGAGGAAGGTCTGGAGGGTCATTGAGATACGGAAATTGAACCGTGGGCAAGTGTCCCAAGAGGATGAGGAAGGGTGTGGAAGGTCGCTGAGATAAGGAAGTTCAACCTTGGAAGTGTCCGGAGGAGGCCACCAGGGCGAGGAGGGTCTGGGTGGTCACTGAGATGAGGAACCATTGGGGAGTGTCCAGAGGAGGCCACCAGGGCGAGGAGGGTCTGGGTGGTCACTGAGATGAGGAACCATTGGGGAGTGTCCAGAGGAGGCCACCAGGGCGAGGAGGGTCTGGGTGGTCACTGAGATGAGGAACCATTGGGGAGTGTCCAGAGGAGGCCACCAGGGCGAGGAGGGTCTGGGTGGTCACTGAGATGAGGAACCATTGGGGAGTGTCCGGAGGAGGCCACCAGGGCGAGGAGGGTCTGGGTGGTCACTGAGATGAGGAACCATTGGGGAGTGTCCGGAGGAGGCCACCAGGGCGAGGAGGGTCTGGAGGGGCCGAGGGGACATGGAATGTTCTCGAGCTCCTCACCTTCCTCATGGCCAGCGCCGATCTCTGCTGTGGCGCCGGTGACAGGACCTGAAGTGCCAGCAGAAGGTCGGGTGGGGACATCAGGAGAAGGTTCTTCCCCCCGAGGGTGGTGGGACACCACAACATCTCCCCACGGAACGGTCCCAGCCCCAGGGTGGGATTTCGGGGTGTTCCGAGCGAGGCCATCGGTCGGATCCGTGATCCCGGTGGGTTCCCCACCTCCAGGGGGGCGTTTTGGGGTCACCCCCGTGACCTCCCGCGTGTTGTCCCCCAGGATCATGCGGGAGCAGCCCAGCGTGGTGCTGAGCGTGGCCCACACCGTGGCCGCCCGCATGTCGCCCTTCGTGCGCCAGATGGACTTCGCCATCGACTGGATGGCCGTAGAGGCCGGCCGGGCGCTCTACAGGTGAGTGACCGCTCCCAGGCATCCACCTCGGCTCGGCTCGGGCCGCCCAGGCCTCGAGGTGCCACCAGCGCTGTCCCCAGGCAGGGGGACAAGTCGGACTGCACCTACATCGTGCTCAACGGGCGGCTGCGCTCCGTCATCCAGAAGGGCAGCGGCAAGAAGGAGCTGGTGGGCGAGTACGGCCGCGGTGACCTCGTGGGCGTGGTGAGTGCCACCCCCGCGGGTGGGGGACACCTCGGCGGCCACCTCGGGGACCACCTCGGCTCCTCCACGGCCTCGGCCTCGTCCTGCAGGTGGAGGCGCTGACGCGGCAGCCCCGGGCCACCACGGTGCACGCGGTGAGGGACACGGAGCTGGCCAAGCTGCCCGAGGGGACCCTCAACAACATCAAGCGCAGATACCCGCAGGTACCCCCGGGTGGCCCCACGGCCTGGCTGGTGGCCCCACCTCTAATTAAAACCAGGTGGAATTAAAGAGTTAACGAAGCTGTTGGAGGAGGAGAGCGGGTGAAGGGATGGTGGCGCTTGAGGTCTTCAGATGGATGGGGGTGGTGGCACCTGAGGTCCCCAAGGACAGATGGTGGCGGTGGCACCCAGGAAGTCCCGTTGGTCTCTGCAGCTCCGATGGCCGTGGCCATCCGTGGCCTTGTCCCCACAGGTCGTCACCCGCCTCATCCACCTCCTGAGCCAGAAGATCCTGGGGAACCTCCAGCAGCTCCGCGGGCCCTTCGCAGGTGGGGGACAACGGGGTGACCTCTCCGGGGCTGGCGGCCATCACCGGAGCAGCGTGTCCACTTGTCCGTGTCCACCCAGGGTCCGGCCTGGGCATGGCCTCCAGCTCGGAGCCCATCAACCCCACCAGCAACCTGTCGACGGTGGCGGTGCTGCCCGTGTGCGACGAGGTGCCCATGGCGGCCTTCACGCTGGAGCTGCAGCACGCGCTCAACGCCATCGGTGAGTGACCACGGCAGTGACCAGGGCACAGTGACCGCGGGCCCGTGGCACCCTGGTGACCTGGGGGTGGTGGTGGTTGCGGCCCCACGGGGTGGTCTTGGTTGTGGTGGGCACCATGAGGGTGACCACGGCACGGTGGTGGCACGGTGGCCACAAGCTCGTGGTGTGATGGTGACCATTGGTATGGTGGTGCCATGGCATGGAGATGACCACAGCCCCATGGTATGATGGTGACCACAGCATGGTGGTGACCACAGCCCTATGGCCTGGAGATGACCAGGACCCCATGGCATGGTGGCCACAGCATGGTGGTGACCACAGAATGGTGGTGACCACAGCCCCATGGCCTGGAGATGACCACAGCCCCATGGCAGGGTGACCACAGCCCCATGGCCTGGAGATGACCACAGCCCCATGGCAGGGTGACCACAGCCCCATGGCATGGTGACCACAGCATGGTAGTGGCCACAGCCCCATGGCCTGGAGATGACCGCAGCCCCATGGCACGATGGTGACTGTGGCATGGTGGTGACCACAGCCCCATGGCCTGCAGATGACCGCAGCCCCATGGCATGGTGACCACAACCCTATGGCATGGTGGCCACAGCATGGTGGTGACCACAACCCTATGGCATGGTGGCCACAGCATGGTGGTGACCACAGCCCCATGGCCTGGACATGACCACAACCCCATGGCATGATGGCCACAGCCCCATGGCCTGGAGATGACCGCAGCCCCATGGCATGGTGGCCACGGCCTGCAGATGACCACAGCCCCACGCCGATGACCACGTCCCTCCCTCCGCAGGTCCCACGCTGCTCCTCACCAGCGACATCATCCGCGCCCGCCTGGGCTCCTCGGCCCTGGAGAGGTAACCCCGGTGGGGCGCGGCGTCCCCGCGTGCCCCCAGGCCACCGCTGACCGCTGCGTGCCCCCGGGCAGCATCCAGGAGTACCGGCTGTCCGGCTGGCTGGCGCAGCAGGAGGACATCCACCGCATCGTCCTCTACCAGACCGACTGCACGCTGACCCCCTGGACGCTGCGCTGCATCCGCCAGGCCGACTGCATCCTCATCGTGGGGCTGGGCGACCAGGAGCCCGCCCTGGGCGAGGTGGGGCCTGGGGGGGATCTGGGGGGGGGGGACAGGGACCTGGGAGAGGTGGGAGAGGGACCTGGGAGAGGTGGGACAGGGACCTGGGGGGGGACAGGGACCTGGGAGAGGTGGGACAGTGGGACAGGGAACTGGGAGAGGTGGGAGAGGGACCTGGGGGTGGGACAGGGACCTGGGACAGTGGGACAGGGACCTGGGAGAGGTGGGAGAGGGACCTGGGAGACGTGGGAGAGAGACCTGGGAGAGGTGGGACAGTGGGACAGGGACCTGGGAGAGGTGGGAGAGGGACCTGGGGGTGGGAGAGGGACCTGGCAGAGGTGGGACAGTGGGACAGGGAACTGGGAGAGGTGGGATGGGGACCTGGAGTGAGACCTGGGGAGGACAGGGACCTGGGAGAGGTGGGAGAGGTGGGACAGTGGGACAGGGACCTGGGAGAGGTGGGACGGGGACCTGGGAGAGGTGGGATGGGGGACCTGGGGGTGGGACAGGGACCTGGGAGAGGTGGGACGGGGAGCTGGGACAGCTCTGGGAGTGGGACAGAGGGACATGGATGTGTGGGCACAGGGGGACGTGGGGACACACGGACATGGGATATGGGACATAACCCCCCCTCTGGGGGCTGGGACAGAGCTGTGCCACAGGGCCGGGGCTCTGTGGGACAAGGACAGGGTGGGACCAGGCTCTGGGGCTCGGCACAGGGCTCCAGGGGTGTCCCAGGGGTGTCCCAGGGGTGTCCCAGGGGTGTCCCAGGGGTGTCGCAGCCCCTCGGTGACCCCGTGGTGGCCGCCGCAGCTGGAGCAGATGCTGGAGAACACGGCGGTGCGGGCGCTGAAGCAGCTGGTGCTGCTGCACCGCGAGGACGGCCCCGGCCCGGCGCGCACCGTCGAGTGGCTCAACATGCGCAGCTGGTGCTCCGGCCACCTGCACATCCGCTGCCCCCGCCGCGTCTTCTCGCGCCGCAGCCCCGCCAAGCTGGTGAGCGTCCCCTCCCCTGCGCCGGCCCCGGGGGGCGGCCGCCGCCGCCGCCATCGTCACCCGTGTCCTCCCCACCGTGTCCCACAGCGGGAGATGTACGAGAAGGTGTTTGAGAAGAGCGCCGACCGCCACAGCGACTTCTCGCGCCTGGCGCGCGTCCTCACCGGCAACACCATCGCCCTGGTGCTGGGCGGCGGCGGCGCCAGGTGGGCGCTGGGCCCTTGTCCTTGTGTGCCCCTTGTGTCCCCCTGTCCCTGTGTGCCCCTGTCCCTGTGTCCTTGTGTCCCCCTGTCCCTGTGTCCCCATGTCCTGTGTCCCCATACCCATATCCCAACGTCCCTGTGACCCCCTACGCACATCCCTCTGTCCCTGTGTCCCCCTGTCCCTCTGTCCTTGTGTGCCCCTGTCCCCCTGTCCTTGTGTCTCCCCGTCCCCCTGTCTCTCTGTCCCCCTGTCCCTCTGTCCCCCTGTCCCGTGTCCGTCTGTCCCCCTGTCCCCAACCTCTTTGGTGACCACAGAGCCTCGCTGACCCCGATCCCTGCGCGATTTCCAGGGGCTGCTCCCACATCGGGGTCATCAAGGCCATGGAGGAGTCGGGGATCCCCATCGACCTGGTGGGGGGCACCTCCATCGGCGCCTTCATCGGGGCGCTCTACGCCGAGGAGCGCAGCGCCGTGCGCACCAAGCAGCGGGCACGCGAGTGGGCCAGGGTGGGTGCCGGGGGCACGGCAGCGGGCCAGGGTGGGTGCCAGGGGGCCAGGGTGGGTGCCAGGGGGCACGGCAGCGGGCCAGGGTGGGTGCCAGGGGGTCAGGGTGGGTGCCAGGGGGCCAGGGTGGGTGCCAGGGGGCACAGGAGCGGGCCAAGGTGGGTGCCAGGGGGCACGGCAGCGGGCCAGGGTGGGTGCCAGGGGGTCAGGGTGGGTGCCAGGGGGCCAGGGTGGGTGCCAGGGGGCACAGGAGCGGGCCAAGGTGGGTGCCAGGGGGCACGGCAGCGGGCCAGGGTGGGTGCCAGGGGACACAGGAGTGGGCCAGGGTGGGTGCCAGGGGGTCAGGGTGGGTGCCAGGGGGTCAGGGTGGGTGGCCAGGGGCAGGTGGGTGCCTTTGTCCCTTTTCTGTCCTTATTTTTCTTCCTCTTCCTCCTCTTCCTGCTCTTCCTGTCCTTATCTTCTTCCTTTTCTTTTTGCTGTTCCTCCTTCTCCTCCTTCATCTCCTTCCTCCTCCTCCTTCTTCTCCCTCTTGCTGCTCCTCTTCCTTCATCTCCTTTCTCCTCCTTTTTTCTCCTTATTTTTCTTCCTCCTCCTCTTCCTCCTCCTCTCCCCCCAGTGCATGAATTCCATTTTTGAGACCGTCCTGGACCTCACCTACCCCATCACCTCCATGTTCTCGGGCTCGGCCTTCAACGCCAGCATCAACCGAGTCTTCCAGGACAAGCAGATCGAGGTGTGTCCCCCTCTCCGCTCCCCGTGCCACGCCCAGAGCCCCTCCCCGATGTCCCCGCGGTGTCACCCAGCCCGTCCCGTCCCCGCAGGACCTGTGGCTGCCCTACTTCAACGTCACCACGGACATCACGGCCTCGGCCATGCGGGTGCACACGGACGGTGAGAGCTCCCTGGGGCGCACGGGGCACCCAGACCGGTGTCACCTCCCCGCATCCCGAGGGGGACGGCAAGGACACGGGGCAGGGCTGGCTTCCCAGAGCCACCAGCTGCTGCTGACCCCACCTTGGCGTCGGTGGTGGGGCGGGAGGGGACAGCGGGGGCTGCACGAGGCGCTAACACCGCTGACCACTAACCCCAGTAACCCCCAGTGCAGCATGGGGACGTGGTGGTGGCAGTGCTGGGGGGGGACGTGGTGGTGCTGGCCGTGGGGACACGGTGGTGGTGGTGTTGGGGCCATGGTTGTGGGGCCACGGTGGTGGTGTTGGGGACATGGCAGTGGTGGTGGGGACACGGTGGTGGTTGGGACCTGGTGACGGTGGTGGGAACGTTGCGGTGGCTGCCCCTCGTCCTCGCCCGGTGCCGGAGCTCACCTGGGACATTGAGCCGTCCACGGCCACCCCGCTGCCCGGTGGCCCTCGCCCTGCCCGTGCCCGCTGGCCTCTAACGCCCACTAATCCCCTCTGACCCCTCTAACCCGCCCCCCTCCCTCGCCGCTGGCTGCCAACGTCCCCTCCCCCCCCGTGCCCTCCTGGGTCACCCCCCGCGGTCCCGGTGGCCGTGACCGTGTCCTCTCCGTCCCCAGGCAGCCTCTGGCGCTACGTCCGAGCCAGTGCGTCCTATACCCCCTACCTGCCTCCGCTCTGCGACCCCAAGGACAGCCACTGGCTGGTGGACGGCTGCTATGTTAACAATGTCCCAGGTCAGCACCTCGCTCGCCGGGGCCCGACCCCAAAACCGCCAGCAAAACCCCAAAAGCCACCCTAGAACACCAAAAAAAAACCCCAAACCACCAAAAAACCCCCAAAACCACAGCCGGAGTGTCCGCACCACCACTCAGGGCGCGCCGGGGTTCCTCTGCGCCCCGTTGGGTGACCCCTTGGGTTCTCCACTGGGTGCCCCATTGGGCGACCCTTTGGGTGACCCCTTGGGTTCTCCATTGGGAGCCCTATTGGGTTCTCCATTGGGTGTCCCATTGGGTGACCCCTTGGGTTCTCCATTGGGTGTCCCATTGGGTGTCCCATTGGGTTCTCCATTGGGTGCCCCATTGGGTGCCCCATTGGGTTCTCCATTGGGTGCCCCATTGGGTTCTCCATTGGGTGCCCCATTGGGTTCTCCATTGGGTTCTCCATTGGGTGACCCCTTGGGTTCTCCATTGGGTGTCCCATTGGGTGTCCCATTGGGTGTCCCATTGGGTGTCCCCTTGGGTTCTCCATTGGGTGCCCCATTGGGTGCCCTATTGGGATCTCCATTGGGTGCCCCATTGGTTGACCCCTTGGGTATCCCATTGGGTGCCCTCTTGGGTTCCCCACTGGGTGACCCTCGGGGCGCAGACACGTCCCGGCGCGGGCAGGGCGAGCAGCGAGGGGCGGCCGCCCCCGGGGCGGGTGCCGGTGCCGGGGCGGCGGCGCTGACGGCGTTTGTTGCGTTCCCGCCGGCGCAGGCTCGCTCTGGCGCTACGTGCGCGCCAGCATGACCCTCTCGGGGTACCTGCCCCCGCTCTGCGACCCCAAGGACGGCAACTTGCTGATGGACGGGGGTTACATCAACAACCTGCCAGGCAAGTCGGTGGCATCGGTGGCACCGCGGGCGCGGGGCGGGAGTTTGGTGCACGGACGGACGGACGGACGGAAGGATGGAGGGACGGCCACGGCTCGGTTTGGCGGCTTCTCGGTGGCGTTGGGTGATGGCGGTGATGGGAAGGGATGGCCGGCTGCCGGCTGCTGCCGCTGCTGGTTTTTTGCCGTGCCGGGCGGCTTTCCAGAACGTTCCGTGGACTTTCCTGGACAGGATCCATCCGTCTTGCATCCCTCTTCCATCCTGTCTTGATGCCTTTTCCATCCCGGGTGCTTTTCCAGAACATTCCGCGTCCCTTCGCCTGCAGGATCCGTCCCATCTTTTGTTACACCTTGATGTCTCTCCGTGCCCGGCAGTTTTCCAGAACATTCTCTGGTTTTCCATGGTCAGGATCCATCCATCTTCCATCGTCTCTTGATGCCTTTTCCATTCTGGGCGGTCTTCCAGAGCATTCCATGGATTTCCATGGTCAGGATCCATCTTCCATCCCTCTTCCATCATCTCTTGATGTCCTCGGAGCTGGTCACCCTCTTGGGGCATCTCCACCCTCTGTCACCCGTCCCAGGAGTCACAGCCCTGGTGTCACCTCCTGGTGTCACCTCCTGGTGGTTTCCCGGATGATTTCCATCCTTCACCCGCCTCTGTCTCCGTCCTGCGCCGTCCCCTCGGGGACCTCCTGGGGCCCCTTCACCCGTCACCGTCCAGCTCTGCACGTCGCCATCCCAGGCGTCCTCTCCGCCCTCCTTCACCTCCCGGCACCTCCGTCCATCTCTTGATGTTCCTCTTCCGGCCATTCTGTGTCACCTCTGGGGGTCTTGGGAGGTCACCCTTGTCCCCTTCACGTGCTGGGGACCTTCCTCCATCCGGCATCATCGGCACCACGTTGGGTGACTCTGGTGGCATCTTTGGGCTCCTTGGGTTCGAGGCCACCTTCCTCATCATCATCATCATCATCATGGTCATCATCCCTTCATGTCCTCCAGGACCATCTCCATTCTCTTCTCCATGGAAATGACCTTCCTCTATCATCATCATCATCACTGTCACCATCATCCCTTGGGGTCCTCCAGGACTTTCTCCACCCCCTCAGACCATCTTCGTCCTCCTCCACCTCCGAGCCATCTCCTGGCACCGTCCCTCGGCGTCACCGCCCGTCCCCCCGAGCGTGTCCGCCCTCCCTCCTGTGCCAACGACCTCCGTCCCCTCCTGGTGTCCCCCACGCTGGAGCCACCGGCCGCCCTCCACGCCCCCCTGACCCCACCATCCCTCGTGGCGCCACCGGCCGACCCCGCAACGCCGCTGACCCCTCGTTGTCCCTCTGTCCACCCCCGCAGCCGACATCGCGCGCAACATGGGCGCCAAGACGGTCATCGCCATCGACGTGGGCAGCCAGGACGAGACCGACCTGTGCAACTACGGCGACTCCTTGTCGGGCTGGTGGCTGCTCTGGAAGCGCCTCAACCCCTGGGCCGAGAAGGTCAAGGTGAGGCCACGGGGTGACCTCCCTGGGGGTGTTCCGGCCATTGTTGGGGTGTTCTGGTCATCATTGGGGTGTTCTGGTCATTGTTGGGGTTCTCCGGCCATCATTGGGGTGTTCTGGTCATCGTTGGGGTGTTCCGGTCATCGTTGGGGTGTTCTGGCTCTTTCTTGGGGTGTTCCTGCCATCGTTGGGGTTCTCCGGCCATCCTTGGGGTGTTCTGGCCATCGTTGGGGTGTTCCAGTCATTGTTGGGGTTCTCTGGCCATCATTGGGGTGTTCTGGCCATCGTTGGGGTTCTCTGGCCATCGTTGGGGTTCTCCGGCCATTGTTGGGGTGTTCTGGCCATCGTTGGGGTGTTCCAGTCATTGTTGGGGTTCTCCAGCCATTGTTGGGGTGTTCTGGCTCTTTCTTGGGGTGTTCCTGCCATCGTTGGGGTTCTCCAGCCATTGTTGGGGTGTTGCGGCCATCATTGGGGTGTTCCGGTCATCGTTGGTGTGTTCTGGCCACTCTTGGGGCGTTCCAGTCATGGTTGGGGTTCTCCAGCCATCGTTGGGGTATTCTGGCTCTTTCTTGGGGTGTTCCGGCCATTGTTGGGGTGTTCTGGTCATCATTGGGGTGTTCTGGCCACTGTTGGGGTTCTCCAGCCATCGTTGGGGTGTTCTGGTCATTGTTGGGGTGTTCTGGCTCTTTCTTGGGGTTCTCCGGCCACCCTTGGGGTCTTCTGATTCTTCATCGAGGTTCTCCACGAACCTCAATGTCCTGAGTGTCCCGGCAGGTGCCGGACATGGCGGAGATCCAGTCGCGCCTGGCCTACGTGTCGTGCGTCCGGCAGCTAGAGGTGGTCAAGTCCAGCTCCTACTGCGAGTACATCCGGCCACCCATCGACCGCTTCAAGACCATGGACTTCGGGAAGTTCGACGAGATCTACGTGAGTTTGGGGGGTCTGGGAAGGGTGGGAGGTGCGGGGTTGGGGGGCTCCGAGATGTGGGTTGGGGTTCTCCGGCCATCGTTGGGGTTCTCCGGCCATCGTTGGGGTCTTAGGGCTGTTCCTTGTGGTGTCCTGGCCATTGGTTGGGTGTCCAGGATGTCACTTGGGGTGTCCAGGTCATCATTTGGGACTCCCCAATCATCCTTGGGTGTCCTTGATCATCAACTGAGTGTCCTGGACCATCACTTGGGTGTCTTTGGCCATCACTTGGGTGTCCTGGACCATCACTTGGGTGTCCTTGGCCATCACTTGGGTGTCCTGCTCATCAGTAGTGTGTCCTTGACCATCAGTTGGGTGTCCTTGACCATCAACTGAGTGTCCTTGACCATCACTTGGGTGTGCTTGACCATCAGTGGAGTGTCCTTGACCATCACTTTGAGGTGTCTTGGTCATCAGTTGAGTTCCTTGGTCATCACTTGGGTGTCCTGGTCCATCACTGGGTGTCCCGGCTGTCCCCTGGGGTGCCGCTGACCGCTGCCCGCTGCCCCCCAGGACGTCGGCTACCAGCACGGCAAGGTGGTGTTCGAGGGCTGGAGCCGCGGGGACATCATCGAGAAGATGGTCAAGGACCGGCGCTCGGCCGACTTCTACGAGAGCAAACGCATGGACGTGAGCTGGGGACACCTGGGGACACCTGGAGACACCTGGGGACACCTGGGGACACCTGGGGACATTGGGGACACTGGGGACACCTGGGGACACCTGGGGACACCTGGGGACACCTGGGGACATTGGGGACACTGGGGACATTGGGGACACCTGGGGACACCTGGGGACACCTGGGGACATTGGGGACACCTGGGGACATTGGGGACACCTGGGGACACCTGGGGACATGGGGGGTGGTGGCTCCTCGCGGACCTGCTCTTGGCCACCCCGGCCTTGCCACCTTCCTTGTCACCCTTGGGGCCATCTCAGGGATGTCCCTTGTCCTTGTTCCCTCTGTGTCCCCTCCCGGTGTCCTCGTGTCCCTCATTGGCACCTCCGTGTCGCTGCCACCCTGTTCCTGTCACCCTCCCTGCCACCCTTTGTCCTCCTTGTCCCTCTCCCGTCCCTCCCTTTGTCCCCTTGCCCCATTTATCCCTTCCTTGCCCCACTCCTGTCCTCGCTGTGTCCCCCCAGGTGTCCCCTCACCTGTCCCCTCACCTGTCCCCCGTGTCCCCCCAGGTGCTCACCTGTCCCAGCGCCGGTTTCACGGACCTGGCCGAGATCGTGTCGCGCATCGAGCCCGCGCAGCCCTACCTGAGCGACGGCTACGGCGACGGTGACAGCGCGGGGGGACAGCGGGGGGAGAGCGGGGACGGAGCGGGGACAGCGCGGGGAGGCGGCTCCGGGGCCGGGGACTGACCGGCAGCCCCGCTGCCCCCAGAGGAGTCCGATTACCTGACCGAGTACGAGGACGAGGGCCCGGAGTCGCTGCGGGGCGAGGAGGACGCGTTCCTGGCGTCCCTGGAGGCCGTGAGTGACCGCGGGGACCCCAAAAACGGGGGGCGAGTGGGGGGGGGGGGGACGGGGTGGCCCGAGCCCGCCGGTGGGACCCTGCGCTTGGGGGTCCCAAAGGTGTCACCCCACGGGTGTCCCCCAGCTCCCCGCGGGCACCCCCAGACCCCACCCGCGCTGCCCGTGCCCCTCCCCCCCCGAGTGTCCCCCGAGTGTCCCCCGAGTGTCCCCTGAGTGTCCCCCGAGTGTCCCCTGAGTGTCCCCCACGTGTCCGCAGGAGGAGGAGAAGCCCCTTCGGCACCGTCCGAGCGCGGCCGGGACCCCCCCGCCCCCCCCGCTGGACTCCGACGGCTTCTGAGGGACCCTCACGGCTCTACCTCCCCTCCCCCACCCCAAATTGGGGGTGTCCCCTCCCCCACCCCAAATCCGGGGGTCCCCGCCCCTCCCCCATGTTCTGGCACTTTCCCACGGGGCCCGGGACCCCCAATGTCCCCCCAGTGTCCCCCCAGTGTCCTCCACCCCTCCCTGGGTGGCCCCAGGGTGACACTGGGGGGGGGGGGGGGGGCTGAGACCCCCCAATGTCCCCCCAATGTCCCCCCCCCCCCGCCCGGGGTGACACGGAGGGGGCTGGGACCCCCCCAATGTCCCCTCCCCCCCTCCCCCCCCCGCACTGTTGCACTGTCCCAGACCCCCCCCGGGCGGGGTTGGGGGGGGGCGATGCTGTAAATTTTCCTTGTTTCCGGTTCTTTTTTAACGGTTATTATTTAAATCCAGGCCGGCTGGATGGGTTATTAATTATTAATTAATTATTAATTATTATTAATTATGAATGAATTCGTTGTTAATGACGCGGTTCGTTCGTTTCAAATTAAAGCGCTCCTGGTGCTGCTGCTGGGGGGGGGGGGGGGACGAGGGGGATGGGAACGGGAACGGGAACGGGACAGGAGCGGGCCTGGGACCGGCCGCCTGTCAATCACGGCTCCCAGCCAATCGCCGCCCGCGCAGCGGCGGGAGGGGCGGGGCTCCGGTGCCCGGCGCGATGGCGGCGGCTCCGTCCCCGCTCCCCGGGCTGGGCCGGGCCCTGCCCCGAGGCCGCCGCGCTGCCGGAGGGGCCGCGGGCGGGGGTCGCGCTGCCGGTGCTGCCGTTACCGAAGTCGGTGGGGGGTCCCCGGTGCCCCCCGGCGCTTCCCGCTCCCGCGCTTCCGCGTTTGTGGCGCTCGCACTCCTCATTGGCCCGCGCGCCTGCCACTCATGGCTCGCAGCCAATCGCCGCCCGCCCGCGGCGGGGGCGGGCCCGCGGTGCTCGGTGCGATGGCGGCGGCGGCGGCTCCGGCCCCGCTGACGGGCGTGGGCTGGGCCGGCGGCGCCGAGGCCGTCCCGCCGGGCTGGACCGCGGTACGGGCACGGGGCACGGGCGGGGGGGACCCGCCGGGTCACGGTGCCGGTGGCGCTGCCGGTGCGGCGGCGGCTGACGCGTCCCGTGCCCGCAGATCACCGTGACGGCGGAGGGAGCGCCCGCCTGCCTGGGCAAAGGCTTCGGGCACCGCGGCGGCGGCGGCGGCTGGTACCTGTGCTTCAGCCGCGGCGGAGCGCAGGTGCGGCGGCACCGGGCACACCGGGCACACCGGGCACGGGCCAGCGCCCGGGTGGGACCGGGAGCGGCACCGGGATGGGGCGGTGACCGGGGGAGGCACCGGGGGTACCGGGATGGGGGGTTCGGTGTCGCCCCGGTGGCTCCCGGGGGAGGGACCGGGGCGGGCCCCGGGGTCAGTGCCCGGTTCGGTGCCGGTCCCGGTGCCGATGTGCCGGTGCCCGCAGGCCGCCGAGGGCCCGGTGGTCACGGACGTGCTGGTGCTGAGCGAGCGGAGCCCGCAGCCCCCCGGCTACAGCCGCGCCCCGGAGTTCCCGGAGTCCCGTGAGTGCCCGGGCACGTCCCGGTGCCCCCCCGCTGCCGAGCCCGGTTCCTCCCGGTTCTTATCCCGCAGGAGGGCCGGTGTCCGGGCCCGGGGGGGGGTCCCGGTGCCGGTTCCAATGCCCCGTTTCCCGCAGGCGGGCCGGTGCCGGTGTCGGTGTCCTGGTACCGGTACCGATGCCCCGTTTCCCGCAGGCGGGCCGGTGCCGGTGTCCCGGTACCGATACCCGTTCCGCCGCAGGCGGGCCGGTGTCGGTGTCCCGGTACCGATGCCCCGTTCCCCCCGTTTCCCGCAGGCGGGCCGGTGCCGGTGCCGGTGTCGGTGGGTGTCCCGGTACCGGTACCGATTCCCGTTTCCCGCAGGCGGGCCGGTGCCGGTGTCGGTGGGTGTCCCGGTACCGGTACCGATTCCCGTTTCCCGCAGGCGGGCCGGTGTCGGTGGGTGTCCCGGTACCGGTACCGATTCCCGTTTCCCGCAGGCGGGCCGGTGTCGCGGCGGAAGCGGCTCCTGGTGCGCCGGGAGGCGGCGGCGGCCGTGGCCGTGCTCGAGCTCCGCCTCAGCCTCCGGGGCGGCCGCGGCCCCGCCGCGCTCGCCTGGATCGGGTACGGCCGGGGCGTCCCGGGGCCCTTCCCGACCCCCGCAATCCCGGGAATCCCCCACGTTCCCTCCCGGTGTTCCCGGGAATCCCGCGCGCTCCCTCCCGGTGTTCCCTCTCCCGCTGTTCCCGGGGATCCCCCTCACTTCCTCCCGGTGTTCCCGGGAATCCCGCGCTCCCTCCCGGTGTTCCCCCCGACCCCCGCTGTTCCCGGGGATCCCTCACTCCTCCCGGTGTTCCCGGGAATCCCGGTGTTCCCCTTCCCGCTGTTCCCGGGGATCCCGGTGTTCCCCCTGCCGCTGTTCCTGGGAATCCCTCACTCCTCCCGGTGTTCCCGGTGTTCCCGATGTTCTCCCGCTGTTCCCGGAGGGAAATGGGCCGGGGCTGCTCCCGGGCCCCTTCCCGACCCCCGCAATCCCGGTGTTCCCGGGGGTCCCCCTCACTCCCCCCCGCTGTTCCCGGTGTTCCCCCCCCCGCAATCCCGCTGTTCCCGGTGTTCTCCCGCTGTTCCCGGTGTTCCCCCCCCCCCGCAATCCCGCTGTTCCCGGTGTTCTCCCCGCTGTTCCCGGTGTTCCCCCCCCCGCAATCCCGCTGTTCCCGGTGTTCTCCCGCTGTTCCCGCAGGGAAATGGGCGGATTCTCGCTCTGGTGCCGGAAGGGCCCCGTGCGGGCCGGGGCTGCCCCGGGGCCGCTCAGCGGCGGCCTGGAACGGCTCTCGCTGCGGCCGCCCGGGTGAGACCCCAAAACCACCCCAAATAAAACCCCGGGTGAGACCCCAAAACCACCCCAAAAACACCCCGGGTGAGACCCCAAAACAACCCCAAAGGAACCCCAAAATAACCCCGGGTGAGACCCCAAAAACACCCCAAAAACCCAGGGTGAGACCCCCAAAAAAACCCCAAAACCCAGGGTGAGTCCCCAAAAACACCCCAAAAAACCCCTGGTGAGTCCCCAAAAACACCCCAAAAAACCCCGAGTGAGACCCCAAAAACACCCCAAAATAACCCCGGGTGAGACCCCAAAAACACCCCAAAAACACCCCGGGTGAGACCCCAAAAACACCCCAAAATAACCCCAAAATAACCCCGGGTGTGACCCCAAAAAACCCCTGGTGAGACCCCAAAAACACCCCAAAAACCCCGGGTGAGACCCCAAAACCACCCCAAAATAACCCCAAAAAAACCCCGGGTGAGACCCCAAAAAAAAACCCAAAAAACCCCCGGGTGAGACCCCAAAAAAAAACAAAACCCAAAAAAACCCCAAAACACCGGGTGAGACCCCAAAAAAACCCCCAAAAAACCCAAAACCCCAGGTGAGACCCCCAAAAAAAGCCCCAAAACTCCCAAAAGCCCAGGTGAGACCCCAAAAAAACCCCAAAACCCCTGGGTGAGACCCCAAAAAACCCCCAGGTGAGACCCCAAAAGCCCAGGTGAGACCCCGAAAAAACCCCAAAGCCCCCAAAAGCCCAGGTGAGACCCCAAAAAAACCCCAAAGCCCCCAAAAGCCCAGGTGAGACCCCAAAAAAACCGCCAGAAACCCCCCAAAAGCCCAGGTGAGACCCCAAAAAAACTCCAAGACCCTGAGACAGACCCCAAAAAAACCCAAAAACCCCAGGTGGGACCCCAGAAACCCCCCCAAAAGCCCGGGTGAGACCCCAAAAAAACCCCAAAGCTCCCAAAAGCCCAGGTGGGACCCCAAAAAAAACCCAAAAACCCCAGGTGGGACCCCAAAAAAACCCCCAAATGCCCCAAAATAACCCTGGGTGGGACCCCAAAAAACCCCCAAAAGCCCAGGTGGGAGCCCAGAAACCCCCAGGTGGGACCCCAAAAAAACGCCAAAAACCCCGGGTGAGACCCCAAAAAAACCCCCAAACCCCCAGGTGGGAGCCCAACCCCCCCCCCAATCAATCACCCAATCAATCAATTATCGATTAATGACGTCATTCATCACCCCAGGCCCCCCCCGCCTCCGTCCGAGCCCCCGGGGATCTCCGGCCCCTCAGGTGAGGAGCCCCAAAAATCCCCCAAAATATCCCCCAAAATCCCGGGAATTCCCCAAATCCCCCCAAAATTCCCCAAATCCTGGGAATTCCCCAAATCCCCCAAATATCCCCCAGATCCCGGGAATCCCCCAAATCCCGAGAATCCCCCAAATCCCAAAATATCCCCCAAAATCCCGGGAATCCCCAAAATATCCCCCAAATCCTGGGAATCCCCCAAATCCCGGGAATCCCCCAAATCCCAAAATATCCCCCAAAATCCCGGGAATCCCCCAAATCCTGGGAATCCCCCAAATCCTGGGAATTCCCCAAATCCCCCAAATCTCCCCCAAATCCCGGGAATTCCCCAAATCCCAGGAATCCCCCAAAACCTGGGAATTCCCCAAATCCCCCAAATATCCCCCCAAAATCCCGGGAATCCCCGCTCGGGGTGGATTTTGGGGGAATTTCCCCGGAAGCTCCGAACCCAACTCCGGATCCTCGGGAGAGTTCGGGGCTGCTTTGGGCATTTTGGGATCGTTTTGGGATTTTTGGGGAATTTTTTGGGATTTTTTTGGGGATTTTTTTTTTTGATTTTTTGGGAATTTTTTTTTATATTTTGGGATTTTTTTTGGATTTTTTGGGGGATTTTTTGGGATTTTTTTGGATATTTTGGGATTTTTTTTGGATTTTTTGGGGGATATTTTGGGATATTTTTGGGACATTTCTGGGGATTTTTGGGGGATATTTTTGGGATATTTTTGGAGATTTTTTTTGGGATTTTTTGGGATATTTTGGGATTGTTTTGGGACATTTCTGGGGATTTTTGGGGATATTTTTGGGGGATTTTTTTGGGATTTTTTGGGAGATATTTTGGGATATTTTAGGATTTTTTGGGGGATATTTTGGGACATTTTTGGGGATGTTTTTGGGATATTTCTGCCCTTTTCCCACCCCTAAATCCCGTTTTTTTTCACCTTTTCCAGCCATGGACGGAATTCCCTTCGCCCTCCACCCCAAATTCGGGCCCGGGCTCAGCTCCGTGAGTCATTAACGAATCATTAATTGCCCAATTAATAACCACCGCCCCTAATTAGTCACCGGTAACCCCGGTTAATCATTAATAACCCCAATTAATTCCCACTTCTCCAGCCCATTCTGGCGGAGCTGACGGTGAAATCCCTGGCGGACATCGAGCGCGAGGTGAGGGAATTCCCGGAGTTTTGGGATTAATTCCCGGAGTTTTGGGATTAATTCCTGGATTTTTGGGTCTAATTCCCTTTTTTTGGGTTTAATTCCCAGTTTTTTTGGGATTAATTTCCGGATTTTTGGTTTTAATTCCCATTTTTTTGTATGTAATCCCCAATTTTTGGGTTTAATTCCCAATTATTTTGTATTTAATTCCTGCACTTTTGGGTCTAATTCCCATTTTTTGGGATTCATTCCCCGTTTCTTGGGATTCATTCCCAATTTTTTGGTTTAATTCCTGCATTTTTGGGTTTAATTCCCATTTTTTTTGTATTTAATTCCCAACTTTTGGGATTAATTCCCAGATTTTTGGGTTTCATTCCCTATTTTTTTGTATTTAATTCCCAACTTTTGGGATTAATTCCTGGATTTTTGGGTTAAATTCCCTGTTTTTCGGGATTAATTCCCAATATTTTTGTATTTTATTCCCAATTTTTGGATTTAATTCCCAATTTTGGGGTCCAATTCCCTGGTTTTTGGGATTAATTCCCAATTTTTTGGTGATTAATTCCCAATTTTTTTGTATTTAATTCCCAACTTTCAGGTTTAATTCCCAATTTTGGGGTCTAATTCCCATCTTTTGGGACTAATTCCCAGATTTTTGGGTCTAATTCCCATTTCTTGTGTTTAATTCCCAGGTTTTTGGGATTATTTCCCAGATTTTTGGGTTTAATTCCCATTTTTTTGTATTCCCAATATTTGGGTTTAATTCCTGCATTTTTGGCATTAATTCCCTGTTTTTTGGGTCTAATTCCCAATTTTTTCTGTGTTTAATTCCCAGTTTTCGGGTTTAATTCTTGCATTTTTGGTTTTGATTCCCAATTTTTCGGTATTTAATTCCCTGGTTTTTGGGATTAATTCCCAATTTTTTTGTATTTAATTCCCAGTTTTGGGGTCCAATTCCTTGGTTTTTGGGATTCGTTCCCAATTTTTTTGTATTTAATTCCCATCTTTTCGGGTCTAATTCCCAATTTCGGGGTCTAATTCCCATCTTTTGGGGTCTAATTCCCAGTTTTTTGGGTCTAATTCCCAGGTTTTTGGGATTAATTCCCTTTTTTTTGTATTCCCAATTTTTGGGTTTAATTCCCAATATTTGGGTTTAATTCCCGCATTTTTGGCATTAATTCCCTGTTTTTTGGGTCTAATTCCCAATTTTTTCTGTGTTTAATTCCCAATTTTCGGGTTTAATTCCCAATTTTTTTGTATTTAATTCCCAATTTTGGGGTCCAATTCCCTGGTTTTTGGGATTCGTTCCCAATTTTTTTGTATTTAATTCCCAATTTTGGGGTCCAATTCCCTGTTTTTTGGGATTAATTCCCAATTTTTTTGTATTTAATTCCCAGTTTTGGGGTCCAATTCCTTGGTTTTTGGGATTCGTTCCCAATTTTTTTGTATTTAATTCCCATCTTTTCGGGTCTAATTCCCAATTTCGGGGTCTAATTCCCAATTTCGGGGTCTAATTCCCATCTTTTGGGGTCTAATTCCCAGTTTTTTGGGTCTAATTCCCAGGTTTTTGGGATTAATTCCCTTTTTTTTGTATTCCCAATTTTGGGTTTAATTCCCAATATTTGGGTTTAATTCCCGCATTTTTGGCATTAATTCCCTGTTTTTTGAGTCTAATTCCCAATTCTTTCTGTGTTTAATTCCCAATTTCCGGGTTTAATTCCCAAATTTTTTGTATTTAATTCCCAATTTCGGGGTCTAATTCCCTGTTTTTTGGGATTAATTCCCAATTTTTTTGGGATTCGTTCCCAATTTTTTTGTATTTAATTCCCATCTTTTGGGCTTTAATTCCCAATTTCCGGGTCTAATTCCCATCTTTCGGGGTCCAATTCCCATCTTTCGGGATGAATTCCCAGGTTTTGGGGTCCGATTCCCGGAATTCTGGGCCCAATTCCCGCTTTTCCCCCTTTCCCAGTACAGCTACGGCTTCCTGCTGGAGAGGACGGCGGCGGCGCGGCTCCCCCCGGGCCTGCAATGAATTCCCAGGGAATTCCCAGGGAATTCCGGCTCCCGTCGGGAATCCTGGAGCTCGGGGCCATCCCGGATTTCCCCTCCCCCCCCACCCCGGGATTTCTGGGATGCCGCAGCCCCTCCCCACCCCCCCAAATCCGCTTCCCGTTTTTCCTTCCCCGCTCCCGTTTTTCTCCCCGGCGAAGAATTCCAAAGGAAAAAAGGGAAAAAAAAAACCAACCCCAAAACCCAAAAACCCCCGCGTGGATCGGGATTTTCTTTACGACACCAAATTCCCAAAACATTCCCGGGAAATTCCGGGAGAATTCCGGGCACTTCCCACCTCCAAAGCCGCCGGAGCACCCTCGGCAACGCTCGGAATTCGGGATCCTCCTCCCCGAGGCTTCGGGATCCGGGCGGGAATTCCGTGAGCAGAGCCGGGGGGGGGGTGGGGAGGGGTTGGGGGGGTTTTTTTGGGAATTTCTGGGAATTCCGGGATGCGGGGATGGGCCTCAGGAAGGCACTCGGAGCCTGGAGCTGCCCAGCAGGAACTGCAGGAGCCGATCCACGGAGAAGGCCAGCAGGAAATCGGCCGCCAGCACCGCCAGGATCAGCAGCCGGAACTGGGAATGGAGGAGCGCTCCCGGTGGGAACGGGGCCCAAATCCCATCCCAAATTCCAGCCTGATCCCAGCCCAGATCCCTGGGAATGGAGGAGCGCTCCCGGTGGGAACGGGGCCCCAAATTCCAGCCTGATCCCAGCCTGATCCCAGCCTGATCCCATCCCAGATCCCATCCCAGATCCCAGCCCAGATCCCAGCCCAGATCCCAGCCCGATCCCATCCCAGATCCCAGCCCGATCCCAGCCCAGATCCCATCCCAGATCCCAGCCCAGATCCCAGCCTGATCCCATCCCAGATCCCATCCCAGATCCCATCCCGATCCCAGCCCAGATCCCAGCCCGATCCCATCCCAGATCCCAGCCCAGATCCCAGCCCGATCCCAGCCCAGATCCCAGCCCAGATCCCAGCCCGATCCCAGCCTGATCCCAGCCCAGATCCCAGCCTGATCCCATCCCAGATCCCAGCCTGATCCCAGCCCAGATCCCAGCCCAGATCCCATCCCAGATCCCAGCCTGATCCCATCCCAGATCCCATCCCAGATCCCAGCCCAGATCCCATCCCAGATCCCAGCCCAGATCCCAGCCCGATCCCAGCCCAGATCCCAGCCTGATCCCATCCCAGATCCCAGCCCAGATCCCAGCCTGATCCCATCCCAGATCCCAGCCCAGATCCCAGCCCAGATCCCAGCCCAATCCCATCCCTGATCCCAGCCCAGATCCCAGCCTGATCCCATCCCTGATCCCATCCCAGATCCCAGCCCAGATCCCAGCCCAATCCCATCCCTGATCCCAGCCCAGATCCCAGCCTGATCCCATCCCTGATCCCAGCCCAGATCCCAGCCCAGATCCCAGCCCAATCCCATCCCTGATCCCAGCCCAGATCCCAGCCCAATCCCATCCCTGATCCCAGCCCAGATCCCAGCCTGATCCCATCCCTGATCCCAGCCCAGATCCCAGCCTGATCCCATCCCAGATCCCATCCCTGATCCCAGCCCGATCCCAGCCCGATCCCAGCCCAGATCCCAGCCCAGATCCCAGCCTGATCCCAGCCCAGATCCCATCCCTGATCCCAGCCTGATCCCAGCCCAGATCCCAGCCCAGATCCCAGCCTGAAGCCTGATCCTAGCCCAGATCCCAGCCTGATCCCATCCCAAATCCCAGCCCAGATCCCTGGGAATGGCGGAACGGTCCTGGTGGGAATGGGGCCCCAATCCCATCCCGAATTCCAGCCTGATCCCAGCCCAGATCCCAGCCCAGATCCCAGCCTGATCCAGCCTGATCCCAGCCCAGATCCCTGGGAATGGCGGAACGGTCCCAGTGGGAATGGGGCCCAATTCCAGCCTGATCCCATCCCAAAATCCTTGGGAATTCCGAACATTCCCGGTGGGAACTGGGTCCCAAACCCCAGCCTGATCCCATCCTGATCCCATCCCAAATCCCAGCCCAGATCCCAGCCCAGATCCCAGCCCAAATCCCTGGGAATGGAGGAACGTTCCCGGTGGGAATGGGGCCCCAATCCCAGCCCAGATCCCATCCCAGATCCTTGGGAATTCCAGAACGTTCCTGGTGGGAATGGGGCCCAAATCCCATCCCAAATCCCTGGGAGTTCCAGAATATTCCCAGTGGGAATGAGCCCCCAATGCCATCCCGATCCCGTCCCAAATCCTTGGGAATTCCAGAATGTTCCCAGTGGGAATGGGGCCCAAACCCCAGCCCGATCCCATCCCAAATCCCTGGGAATTCCAGAACATTCCCAGTGGGAATGAGCCCCCAGTTCCGTCGTGATCCCATCCCAAATCCTTGGAATCCTGGAACGTTCCCAGTGGGAATTGGCCCCAATCCCATCCCGATCCCGTCCCAAATCCCTGGGAATTCCCGACCATTCCCGATGGGAATCTGCCCCAATCCCATCCCCCATCCCACCCCACCACTCAGAGGTTCCCAGTTCGGGGCCGTTTTCCCACGGGAACCCCCCCGGAATTCCGGGAGCTGTCCCTGGAGTGTCGGGACCCCCCGGAATCCCGGGAATTCCCGGGAATGGCTCTCACCTCGGGCGGGATCTCGACGAGGCCGAAGCTGAGGTTGAGCTCGGGGCAGGAGCCGCTGAGCAGCCCCAGCACGGCCGAGGCCGAGAGCAGCAGCGCCCAGAGCAGCGCCCGGTTCTGCGCCAGGCTCTCCATGAACGGGTGGCCCTGGGGACGCACGGCGGGCGCTGGTTATACTGGGAGGCACTGGGTTATACTGGGAGGCACTGGGTTATACTGGGAGGGGGTTAGGAGGCACTGGGTTATACTGGGAGGCACTGGGGTTATACTGGGAGGCACTGGGTTATACTGGGAGGGGGTTAGGAGGCACTGGGTTATACTGGGAGGCACTGGTGGAATGGGGAGCAAGGGGGGAAACTGGGGAAAAAGGAGAGGAGAAACTGGGAAAAACGGAGGGAAAAACGGGGAGGAAAAATCGGGAAAAATGGGAAAAATAAACAGGAAAAACAGGAAGAAATAGGGAAAAATGGGGAGGAAAAATGGGGAAAAATGGGGAGGAAAAATGGGGAAATATGGGGAAAATAAAGAGAAAAAATTGGGAAAAATGGGGAAAATAAAGAGGAAAAACCGGGAAAAATGGAGAAAATAAAGAGGAAAAATCAGGGAAAATGGGGAAAATAAAGAGGAAAAATTGGGGAAAATGGGGAAAATAAAGAGGAAAAATTGGGGAAAATGGGGAAAATAAAGAGGAAAATTTGGGAAAAATGGGGAAAATAAAGAGGAAAAATCAGGGAAAATGGGGAAAATAAAGAGAAAAAATTGGGGAAAATGGGGAAAATAAAGAGGAAAATTTGGAAAAATGGGGAAAATAAAAGAGGAAAAATCAGGGAAAATGGGGAAAATAAAGAGGAAAAATTGGGGAAAATGGGGAAAATAAAGAGGAAAAATTGGGGAAAATGGGGAAAATAAAGAGGAAAAATTGGGAAAAATGGGGAAAATAAAGAGGAAAAATTGGGAAAAATGGGGAAAATAAAAGAGGAAAAATCAGGGAAAATGGGGAAAATAAAGAGGAAAAATTGGGGAAAATGGGGAAAATAAAGAGGAAAAATCAGGGAAAATGGGAAAATAAAGAGGAAAAATTGGGGAAAATGGGAAAATAAAGAGGAAAAATTGGGGAAAATGGGGAAAATAAAGAGGAAAAATCAGGGAAAATGGGGAAAATAAAGAGGAAAAATTGGGGAAAATGGGGAAAATAAAGAGGAAAATTTGGGAAAAATGGGGAAAATAAAGAGGAAAAATCAGGGAAAATGGGGAAAATAAAGAGGAAAAATTGGGGAAAATGGGGAAAATAAAGAGGAAAAATTGGGGAAAATGGGGAAAATAAAGAGGAAAAATCGGGGAAAATGGGGAAAATAAAGAGGAAAAATTGGGGAAAATGGGGAAAATAAAGAGGAAAAATTGGGAAAAATGGGGAAAATAAAGAGGAAAAACCAGGGAAAATGGGGAAAATAAAGAGGAAAAATCGGGGAAAATGGGGAAAATAAAGAGGAAAATTTGGGAAAAATGGGGAAAATAAAAGAGGAAAAATCAGGGAAAATGGGGAAAATAAAGAGGAAAAATTGGGGAAAATGGGGAAAATAAAGAGGAAAATTTGGGAAAAATGGGGAAAATAAAAGAGCAAAAATCAGGGGAAAATGGGGAAAATAAAGAGGAAAAATTGGGGAAAATGGGGAAAATAAAGAGGAAAAATTGGGAAAATGGGGAAAATAAAAGAGGAAAAATCAGGGAAAATGGGGAAAATAAAGAGGAAAAATTGGGGAAAAATGGGGAAAATAAAGAGGAAAAATTGGGGAAAATGGGGAAAATAAAGAGGAAAATTTGGGAAAAATGGGGAAAATAAAGAGGAAAAATTGGGGAAAATGGGGAAAATAAAGAGGAAAAATTGGGAAAAATGGGGAAAATAAAGAGGAAAAATTGGGAAAAATGGGGAAAATAAAGAGGAAAAATTGGGAAAATGGGGAAAATAAAGAGGAAAAATTGGGGAAAATGGGGAAAATAAAGAGGAAAAATTGGGAAAAATGGGGAAAATAAAGAGGAAAAATTGGGAAAAATGGGGAAAATAAAGAGGAAAAATTGGGGAAAATGGGAAAATAAAGAGGAAAAATTGGGGAAAATGGGGAAAATAAAGAGGAAAAATCGGGGAAAATGGGGAAAATAAAGAGGAAAAATTGGGAAAAATGGGGAAAATAAAGAGGAAAAATCGGGAAAAATGGGGAAAATAAAGAGGAAAAATCGGGAAAATGGGGAAAATAAAGAGGAAAAATTGGGAAAAATGGGGAAAATAAAGAGGGAAAATTTGGGGGAAATGGGGAAAATAAAGAAGAAAAATTGGGGAAAATGGGGAAAATAAAGAAGAAAAATTGGGGAAAATGGGGAAAATAAAGAAGAAAAATTGGGGAAAATGGGGAAAATAAAGAGGAAAAATTGGGGAAAATGGGGAAAATAAAGAGGAAAAATTGGGAAAAATGGGGAAAATAAAGAGGAAAAATTGGGGAAAATGGGGAAAATAAAGAGGAAAAATTGGGGAAAATGGGGAAAATAAAGAGGAAAAATTGGGGAAAATGGGGAAAATAAAGAGGAAAAATCGGGGAAAATGGGGAAAATAAAGAGGAAAAATCGGGAAAAATGGGGAAAATAAAGAGGAAAAATCAGGGAAAATGGGGAAAATAAAGAGGAAAAATTGGGGAAAATGGGGAAAATAAAGAGGAAAATTTGGGAAAAATGGGGAAAATAAAGAGGAAAAATCAGGGAAAATGGGGAAAATAAAGAGGAAAAATTGGGGAAAATGGGGAAAAATAAAGAGGAAAATTTGGGAAAAATGGGGAAAATAAAGAGGAAAAATTGGGGAAAATGGGGAAAATAAAGAGGAAAAATTGGGAAAAATGGGGAAAATAAAGAGGAAAAATCAGGGAAAATGGGGAAAATAAAGAGGAAAAATTGGGGAAAATAGGGAAAATAAAGAGGAAAAATTGGGGAAAATAGGGAAAATAAAGAGGAAAAATTGGGGAAAATGGGAAAATAAAGAGGAAAAATTGGGGAAAATGGGGAAAATAAAGAGGAAAAATTGGGGGAAATGGGGAAAATAAAGAAGAAAAATTGGGGAAAATGGGGAAAATAAAGAGGAAAAATTGGGGAAAATGGGGAAAATAAAGAGGAAAAATCAGGGAAAATGGGGAAAATAAAGAGGAAAAATCGGGGAAAATGGGGAAAATAAAGAGGAAAATTCGGGAAAAATGTGGAAAATAAAAGAGGAAAAATCAGGGAAAATGGGGAAAATAAAGAGGAAAAATCAGGGAAAATGGGGAAAATAAAGAGGAAAAATTGGGGAAAATGGGGAAAATAAAGAGGAAAAATCGGGGAAAATGGGGAAAATAAAGAGGAAAAATTGGGAAAAATGGGGAAAATAAAGAGGAAAAATTGGGGAAAATGGGAAAATAAAGAGGAAAAATTGGGAAAAATGGGGAAAATAAAGAGGAAAAATCAGGGAAAATGGGGAAAATAAAGAGGAAAAATTGGGGAAAATGGGGAAAATAAAGAGGAAAATTTGGGAAAAATGGGGAAAATAAAGAGGAAAAATTGGGGGAAATGGGGAAAAAGGGTTGGAAAAACGGGGAAACGTGGGGAGGAAAATGGGGGCGGAGAAGCTGCGGGCGGGGCGGGGCTGCGGCGGCCGCCTCACCTTGTAGTTGATGGCGAAGGTGGCCACCTGCAGGGCCAGGGAGAGCAGGTACACGGTGCTGTTCACCAGCGACGGCTCGAACTCCCGGCTCAGGTCCACCAGCCTCTCCCTCTCACGGCCTGCCGGGGAAACGGGCGTCAGCCTGGGATCTGCCCGGGATCTGCCTGGGATCTGCCTCGGATCAGCCTGGGATCAGCCCGGGATCCAGGCTGGGATCAGCCTCGGGATCAGCCTCGGATCAGCCCGGGATCCAGGCTGGGATCAGCCCCGGGATCAGCCTCGGATTAGCCCGGGATCAGCCTCGGATCAGCCCGGGATCCAGGCTGGGATCAGCCTCGGGATCAGCCTCGGATCAGCCCGGGATCCAGGCTGGGATCAGCCTCGGGATCAGCCTCGGATTAGCCCGGGATCCAGGCTGGGATCAGCCCCGGGATCAGCCTCGGATTAGCCCGGGATCCAGGCTGGGATCAGCCTCGGGATCAGCCTCGGATTAGCCTGGGATCCAGGCTGGGATCAGCCTCGGATCAGCCCGGGATCCAGACTGGGATCAGCCCCGGGATCAGCCCGGGATCCAGGCTTGGATCAGCCCCGGGATCTGCCCGGGACCAGCCTGGGATCTGCCTGGGATCCAACCCGGGATCAGCCTCGGGATCTGCCCAGGATCCACCCCGGGATCTGCCCGGGATCCAGGCCGGGATCTGCCTCGGGATCAGCCTTGGGATTCAGCCTGGATCCAGCCCAGGATCAGCCTCGGGATCCACCCCGGATCCACCCCCGGATCCACCCTGGATCCAGCCCGGGATCCACCCTGGGATCCACCCCGGATCCACCCCGGATCCAGCCCAGGATCCACCCCGGATCCATCCAAGATCCAGCCCGGATCCACCCCCGGATCCACCCCGGATCCACCCCAGATCCAGCCCCGGATCCACCCCAGATCCACCCCGGAGCGGCTCCCTCCCCAAATCCCCCTTTGGAGGGCAGAGTCGGCCCCGAGGAAGGGATTGGAGCAGGAAAAGGGGAATTCCCGGGGTTCTGTGGGAATTCCTGGGGATGAGGCCTGGAGTGAGCCCGAGGGATGGAATTCCCAGAGAAGTGCGAGGAATTGGGGGAAATCCCGGAATTTTTGGGGATCAGGGCCTCACCTGGGCCTACTCTGGGCCTGTGGTTCCAGATCCAGGCTTGGGAATGGCAAAAATTGGGGAAAATCTGGGAATTTTTTGGGGCTCAGGGCCTCACCTGGGGTCGCTGCGGGCCTGCGCCTCCCAGTACAGGAACACCAGGCTCAGGAATGGCAGGAATTGGGGAAAATCCGGGAATTTTTTGGGATGAAGGCCTCACCTGGGGTCACTGCGGGCCTGCGCCTCCCGGTACAGGAATCCCACATTCAGGAATTGGGGAAAATCTCGGAATTTTTTGGGATGAAGGCCTCACCTGGGGTC